>NC_041229.1:32872994-32950188 GCF_002837175.3 Physeter macrocephalus
TCCCCTGCATCGGCAGGCGGACTCTCAACCACTGCGCCACCAGGGAAGCCCGGGTAGAGTGTTTTTTACATTTTGCCCATGTGTAGTCAGGAACTTACCGCTGTTCGGAAGAGGACGTTTTGAACCTCGTTAGCTCTCACACTGTGGATTCCACAGCGACCACCAGGCACGCGGGAAGGAAGGAAGCTTTGACTGCGCAGCAACAGTTCCCCTGAGCCCACTTGGCCTATCACTCCTCACCCTAACTCGGGAGGTAAGAATTTTATCATGAAGATGAGGACACTGAGGCAGAAAACCCACAAACAACAAATCAACCCTCCAGGATAAACAGAGCTGTCTCTGACTCCAAGACCACACGACGATGAACATCTCTGTTAAGACACAACATACGCATTTGTGATCACTTTTGTATAGCTCTTCCTCCACACGTACATCCTCTGTGTTTAGACTCTAAACTTTTAGACCGTGTCTTATTCTTGGTATCTCTTGCACTTCACACACTAACAGCCCACAGAGGACACCTAACAAATGTTTTGAACCCCTGATCATCTTCTAAAACTAATTTCTTGGCTTTTCTGGTAGAGGCGCCTGAACAGGTCTGTAGGGACACAGAGGAAGGGTCCTCCCATTTGGCTTGGAGGGCTCTCTGAGCATGAAAGCCAGCATGGAGCTCATTATCCGTGCTTCCTGGCCACCAGCGTGTCTGTGCTCACACTGCTGCCCCCCAGCCCACTGTAACAGGCCCTAGCTAAGGCGGTGAAAAAAGTGAAGAAGAAAATAACAAGCCCAGAAGAAGCTTAAGGAAACTAACTCAAATAAATGAGTCCACACCCAGCAAGGAAGAGTCATAACTCAATCAGAGTGAAGCACACTAATGAGTGTGATAAGAAGGATAATTGAAAAAGAACAGACCCACCGTCTCCATAGTTTGAGCATTTCATATGGAAAAAAGACCAAATCTGAAAGAGTATCTGCAACCCGTAGCCACAGTGGCAACTTCCTTTATGAGAAATAAAACGCAAGCTATTATCCCTGAAAATGTACATTCACTTACATTCTGTCAGTCTGAATTGTATCTGATAATGGAATTAGAAAATTTTACAAAATTATATATAATAATGACAAAAAGTTATTTTTTCAGAAGGGGTGAGTTCTTATTTTTACATTTATTTGAGAATTCTTTTTTTTTCCCTCCTGCTGCCAGTTTATTAAACTTTTATTGAGACAGACATGACTTACAGAGATTAGCTTTAGTTTACTCGATAAATAAAAGTAGTCTAACTGGTCTCAATTTCACATAATGCTGCAGCACATTTAGCCTTTCTAATCCTTTCCTCTGTGATCTTTTTAAGAATGCTTCAAAGATTTGTGAAGCTCTCTGAACTGTGTTACATTATGGTGTCAAGTAGAACATTTACCATATAGTGAAAATCTCTTTGGTATGAGAGACAAATATCTGATGAATTATTGTAACTTTTCTAAACTTGCTTTTCCACCCAAACTTTGTATTATAAAAATTTTCAAACATACAAAAAGTTGAAAAAATAACACTATGTATATATATAGTTGGTTAAGATGCTCAAACCATCTGTATATATGTAAAATTAGGAGAGAGAAACAAATATGGCAAAATGTGGACATATTTTGAATATAGGTAGAGAGCATGTAGGTATCTATTATACACAAAGTTATAATATATATAATCTATCTATAATATCTAAATATAAAACATGTTTTATCTACTGTATATAATAGACATCTAGATATAGATATAACAATAAAATATGTACATATGTAATATATGTATATATTATTTCTGAAACGTTTAAAGTAAATATTAGACATCTTGACACATATATCACCAAAGAAAAATGACATTCTCCAACATAATTAAAACTTAAAGAAAATACATGATAAAAAATATCATCAAATATCCCATTGTTCCAAAAATGCTCTCTGTAGCTTAAGAAAAAAACAAAACAGGATCTAACCAACGTTCCAAACTCAGTCTTAAGTGGCCCATGTAACCGCAAAGTACCATTTTGGAGGGCAGAAAACAAGCTCATCAATCATGACTTCACTAATTCAGAATTTGAAAAAGCTGAGCCTAGATTATATGAGGTTTCCCTTCACACTGTACAGAAGAAACTGTTTGCTAGTCAAATTAGTGGAATAAGACTGTTGAAGAGAACCATTCCAAAATCCCTAAGTCCCTATATTTGTCACTCGGGGCTTCTAGGAGAGGACTGCCGCAGGGAAAGAGAATGCTACACAAAATGCACTGTCTGACAGAGTGTGTGATCAGTAAATATTTTTTGACTAAATTAATTAATGAAATACTGGGGACCTAAGGCAAACAACATCAATATTACCTGGGAACTGGTTAGAAGTGCAAATCTGGGGACTCCACCCTCCTTCTCTGAAATCCAAAGCTCCAGGTGGGACCTGACATCTGTATTTTAACAAACTCTCCAGGTAATATTGATGCTGGCTAAAGTTTGAGAACAGCTGATCTAGAATGATTCCTCGTAGGTGTCAAGATGGAAGAGGAGTCTCAGAAAATGGAGTGGAGGACATAGCTAGCCTTGGGAGAAAAGGTAAGTGACATGACAAGCAGATGCTTACCTTCTTGGAACAATGGGATATTTGATGATATTTTTTACCATGTATTTTCTTTAAGTTTTAATTATGTTGGAGAATGTCATCATTAACATCAATTTAATGGACCAACATTTAAACAATTTCCCTGTTTAGATCTTCAATCTTCTACCTAGACAAAATCTTTCTGAATCTGAACAGTTGAATAAATTTAGTACCCTAAACTTATAAAATGGCCAATCATAAGTTCTCTTAAGTATTCTAGTATTTTCATAAATTTTTGAAAAATTTCAATTTAATTCTGCAAGTCAATTGAAGTTATTTTTAAAAACCAAATTTCATAAATATTACAAGTATATAAAATATCAAACTACTTTTTACCTGAAAATATAAGACTATAGTTTTGATTCTTTTAAATCTTTCTCAGTGTACTAAATTTTAAATTTCCTTGGGGTTAAAAGATACATTTACCACTTAGGAACACTGTTATCGTCTCAGTTGACTGAGGTTATTTAGATCAGATAGTTCAGCTGTGATGCTGACTAGATTCTTGTTCAGAACTCGAATGGGACTCTGGGTAATCTTTTTCATAGCTACTGTGTCATTCTTCCATAACTCAAGTAGGTGGTCATGAGCCATGAACCTGAATTGAAATAATTCACACTATATCAGTGGCTTTCCATATTTTTGACTCAACTCATATAAAAAGAAATGAATACATTTCATATGATACAGGTATATTATATTTATGTATATATATTATTTTTTTTAAACAATTGCTCATTCCAACCCACAAAATAGATTCCATGATACATTAGTAAGAAGCATTTCCCATCTACGAAAAGTTCCACACTACTTCATTTTTTGTATCCATTCAAAGACGTCTTCACTGCCTATCCAGAGTGATCACTTAAATTGAATTTGCATTTTAGGACTCTGTTTTGGACTGTATTTTGTCACCCCCAAATTCATACCTTGAAGCCCTAGCTTCCAATGTGACTGTATCAGAGATAGTCCTTAAAAAGGTTAAATAGGTCAACTCTATAGAACTGGTGTCCTTAAAAAAGAGGAAGAGACACATTTCTTTTCACCATGTGAAGACACAGGAAGAAGGCAGCCATCTGAGCCCAAAACAGAGGTCTCACAAGAAACCAAACCCTGCAGGAACTTTGATGTTGGGCTTTCCAGCTTCCATGAGCTGTGAGAAAATAAACTTCTCTTTTTTAAGTCACCTAATCTATGGTATTTTGTTATGGCAGCCTGAGCAGTCTAGGAGAGACTCTATTAAAAACATGTAAATGCAAAAAGTAACTTAATGGGATTCTTAATGGAATGCATTTTCTTATATTTTGGGGGCTTACAACTCTTAAAAAGATACCTGATTGAATTGTGGGTATCTCATGTAAACTAATCTGACTTGCAATCATAATTCATGAGGCTATTTTACAAGTGTTCATCTGCGTCTAAACTCTTATGCTGCATTGTGCCTATTTTTAAAACCATAGAGAGGTGTCAGTTTGGGGGAATGTGTATAGTGTGAGTACCCACCCTGGGAGGGAAATCAGCTCATCCAAAACAACAGTGTAGATGAGTCTGGGGTTGACAGGAATCAGTTGAAGTCCTGGGAAATGGAACAGGCAGGAGTCATGTGGTTCATCCAATTTCTTCAATACAGAGCAGTTCTCTAACTGAGGAGAAAGATGGAGGCAACATGAGAAAATGCTCTGGGTCAAGAGTAGACTCAGCATAGTGATCCAAGGTAACACTTTAGGTGTCTTAAGTTATTCCTTAAACACGAACAGGGCCACCCTCCAGGTGCTCACAGCTTACTCTGTGGGGAAGCAGAAGACTCTTTATGAACATTTACCACTGATGCATCTGCCATACCATCCAGCTGGGTTCCATTTGTTCTGGAGGAGAGGCCAAGAACGCACAGAAAGAATGGGACTAGGCAGGAAAGACAGATGTAGCTGGGTGACAGGATGAGTTTCTTTTCCTGACCCAGTTCCTTCTCTTGAGAGGAAAACTTAGGTAAGACGGGGAAGGGAGGACCTCTGTTTCCACAGTGACTCCCTGGATTAGGTTTAAGGTCAGTATTAGCATTAAACAGGTATGTTGGTATCTTGCCTTGTAGGTGCTTCACTCAGAAGGTAGACGGATGACTCAGGACCTGAATGATCTGACTTTTCCTTTCATGCTGGGGATGAGGACAGTGGAAGAGGGAATAAACATATTGGAAGAGTGCATTTGACAAGGATGGGAGAACAGAGAGGAGGGATTTCCAGGATATCCTTGCGGCTCAGGGGGACTCTTCGGTGACTGAGGATGACAACAGAAAAAGTGTAGGACGGTTGTGCACCATTCTTAGAAACCATGTGCATCTGTTGGTGAGATTTTATTTCTGATAATAGTTTCTTTCTGCCCTTCCAGAGAGTAAGTAGTGGCTGATTTATGTATTATACAAAGGAGACTGTTACTTTGTACAATGAAGACAGTTACTGATTAGCCTTCTCTAAAGCAAGAAAGAGTGTTACCTAACATTTTTTTTCTCAAGTAAGAAACAAAAATCACAGCTCTCTTCTAAGCGGTTTCAGGGCACCTTCAAAAACGAGAAAAACAATTAGTAGCTGAATCATTTCTTTAAAAAGACATCTATTCCTGTTAATGTATGAGGCAAGACCCTTAACTGTGACAATATGGAAAGAATCATAATTTTGGTCGAGGATAAAACTAAAGTAGATATTCCATAAACACCAAGAATCTATTTTAATATATAGATTATATGGTGAAGCAAGGCAATAATTTAAAATTCTACATCTTCTCCATAAGTTATTCCCTGATGATTCTGTTTGCAATTGCCTTCACTCCTCCAAAATCTACATGCCCAGGCAGACCTTTGTTGCAGCTGCCCACGACATCTCCACAGTGGATATTCCAAAGTTACCACAAGCCCAATATGTACATTTTGTTATGCTTAATCCTTTTTCCTAAACCTGCCCTTGGAATTGCTTTTCCTGCCTTAGTTGGCTGAGAAAGAAACTTGACATGCAATCAGTCACCAAGCTACTTCCTTGCTATCTGTGGTACCCACCCCCTCCTCTCAAACCCCAGTTTCAACCCTAGGTCAGCCCTCATTGCCTGGGCAATTAAAATAAGCCCTTAGCTTGTCTCCACGGCTCCAGTCAGCCGTCCTCTAATCCATGATTTCAGCCAGAGTAATCTTCCTAAAAGTGCAAATCTCATCATTCTCTCCAGGGCTTAAAATCCTTCAGTGGCTCCTCATTGATTAACAGAGTCCAAACTCCTTAGTTTGACACACCAGTCTCTGTTATCTCTCTAACCTTATTGATTGCCATATCTTTTGCCCCTGGAATTATGCTTCAGTCAAGCTGGATTTCTTTAAATTCCACTAATGGGCTAGTGAGAGAGACCATCAGGAGGTCAAGAGGTCTCTATGAGAAGTTTTCTCTTTCATGTTTTAATTCTGACAATTATCTTCAAAAACAATATAAGCATATTTTGAATCATCTAGAATAGTGCTTTTCAAACTTTAGTGCGTTCAGGAATCACCTGGAGATCCTGTAAAGGGGCTGTCTCTGATTCAGTAAGTCCTGTGTGGCCCGAGGCAGTTCTAACAAGCTCCCAGGCGATGCCAGTGTTGCTACACTTTGGACCACATTTTGAGCAATAAGGGTCTAGAGTGATCACTTTCTAAGTGTATACGATCACAAAATTGTCTCATTTGTCATGAATTAATGAATAAAGAGGAGAGGTAGACTTAATATTTTTAATGACACATTCATTACAAATGAAGACCAAGTGATGTCACAGCTTGCTGTATGAATAAAGATCTGGCAATGGTTCTAGTAAAAAAAGAAAGTGTTGAAAGAACTGAATCATCATTTTGCACAAAGTAGTATATAGGCATGTCAGCCTCGAAAGATTCACAGCAATCAAGACAATATTGTCCCAGTAAAAATTATCACTTATACCATTCAATTGATATTGTTATTTGGAATGGTATTACTTTTGTATTTTTCTTTATAATTAATTTGTCCATCTGTTTTGGTTTTATAATTATATAGTATCTATAAACATTAAGGTTTATACTTAGTGTTATGTCTCCACTTAAGAAAACAACTTAATTTGACTTTAGGGCACAATAGAAATTTTATGAGTTCTAAATACTATGCAAGTTTGAGAAACAGTGAACTAAGCCAAGTCAAGCCTCTTTGACTTTGCTCCTGCTGTCACCTCTGCCTGGAGTCCCTTCCCTAATCCCTTGCCAACCTTGCCACCCTTCCATGTCCACTTGGCAAACAGCTACTTTTCCTTATGGCCCCTTTTCAGAGACCCGTGGTCATTGTCTTATTACAACTGTGCCTTATTCTAATCTCTTTCACAACCTCTGTAACATACTGCTGCACACTTGGCTGGAAGTGTTTGCTTATTTTGTTGACTGTCTCTTCTATCCCAAGAAAAAAATCTTGTCTTTGTCTTCTTTGTATTTGTCCAATGCTTGGCACATAACACTTGCTCAATAAATGTTTTTTGAATGCATGAATGGATATTAAACTTGTCTTGCTTCTTCCTAGAGAGAAAGAAAGAATATACAAGAGTATTGTCAACATACCATGTGTTCACATTTGTGGGTGAAAAATTAAAGGTATAAAATAATTGCAATATTCTTCTACATGTAATTTGCTTTCAACATGGCAATTCAAAAGCCTTGTTTCCTAGAGTATCTGCTGAAAGTCTGTATTTTCACTAATTTTTCAGAGATCTGCTTGTGGAGGTTAAAGCCTAGAGAGTTTTAAAATAATGCAAAAAGAACATTGTGATTACATTTTGGTGACACATCACCAGATCTAAAAATAGAATGGAAAGACTGAAAAATCTTTACTCAAACTTCTAGCCAAAGTATGGTTAAACATTATGGGTGAGCTGGAACTGCGGCTAACTTTCAGCTTCCAGTTATGCAGGATAAATTCTACAGCCCATAGAGACTCCTGGCCCCAACTTCCTTGTGTCTTGATTTTCTCATTCAGTTTTGGTTAGCACCTTCACTGGAGCTGGAAGAGGGAGTGAAGCTCAGTTTGCCTTTAAGGACAGGACAATGCCTGACATACGTTCGCCTTTATTTGATAATGAAACTGATTTTCTGGCCTATATATAGCAAGAGGCCTACTTCCTAATAAGACCCTCTCTAAATTAACCAGGATGATAGTGTGGGGTTGAGGTTGGGATGAGGAGCTAAAAAACACAAAATGGGGGACTTCCCTGGTAGCGCAGTGGTTAAGAATCCGCCTGCCAATGCCCAGGACACGGATTCAATCCCTGGTCCGGGAAGATCCCACATGCCGCAGAGCAACTAAGCCCATGCACCACAACTACTGAGCCTGCGTGCCACAACTGCTGAAGCCCGCGCACCTAGAGCCAGTGCTCTGCAACTAGAGAAGCCACTGCAATGAGAAGCCCGTGCACTGCAACAAAGAGTAGCCCCTGCTCGCCACAACTAGAGAAAGCCCATGAGCAGCAACAAAGACCCAACACAGCCATAAATAAATAAATTAGTTAACTAATTAATTTTTTTAAAAAACACACAAAATGGGTTCCACCCATTTCTATCCCTAAGGTACAAATATGACTATAGCGCTATGCAAATAGTGTTGGAGAGAATGGCTCTGATGGAACAAAGTTGGGCTGGCACAGCACAGAGCTAGATTTTTATTTTATGTATATAGCTGCTGCTGTGTCGTTATCAGAACAATATCCTTTTGATCCCAGAGCCTTAGAAACTTGTACAGCTCAGTGGTTTTGGAGTATAATTAATTCATTTATGGCTTCAATTGGACATTTCTCTACTTAGAATAAATAATCTAAGGGGATTTCTCTTCCAACTCCTTTGGAATTAGTATTTTACTCTCTAGTATTATCAAAGTGTACACTAAGCTCATCATGATTTTCTTACCTCTTCCTGGACTCCTCTTCCTGGACTCCTCTTCCTGGAATGTCTCTCTCCATCTGTGGTGGTTAATTTTATGTCAACTTGACTTGGCTAAAGGATGCCCAGATAGCTGGTAAGACATTATTTATGGGTTTGTTTATGAGGGTATTTCCAGAAGAGACGAGCATTTGAATTGGTGAACTAAGAAAAGCAGATGGCCCTTGCCAATGTGGGTGGACATCATTCAATCCACTGAGGGCCCTAATAGAACAAAACATTGGGGAAGGGTAAACTTGCTCTCTCCATTTGAGCTGGGGCATTCATCTTCTCCTACCCCTTGGACTTTGGTGCTCCTGGTTCTCGAGTCTTTGGGCTCTGTTGAAACTTATATTATTGCTCCCTCTCTTTCCCTCCTCCTTCCCCTTCTCAGGTCTTTAACCTCAGACTGAATTACACCACAGGCTCTCCTGGTTTTCCAGCTTGCAGATGGCAGATTGTGGGACTTCTCATTCTCTTAATCAAGTGAGCCAATTCCTATAATAAGTTTCCATGTATGTCCTACTGGTTCTCTTTCCCTGGAGAAACCTAATACACCAACCAAGGAAAAATAATTTTTTCAAAACCCTGCCCAGATATTACTTCCTCAGAAAACTTCCCAGCTATCCCCAGGGAGAATTACTCAATTTCTCCTCTGGGCTAGTTTTACGTCTTATATGGGCTTCATGGGGGTACTTAATATACAACATTCTATTTGTTGACCTGATCTAAACAGGGAAGGTATAGATAAATGTAGACATGTGGAATATTAAACCCATGCTACAGTGGAAAGAGCACTTGATTAGGAGTCAAAAGAAGTGGTATCAAACCCTCTTCCTCCATATAGCCAAGTAGCGAAATTTCTCTTTCGTACATCTTATACATTGGGCTTCCACAGTTGATTTTCTCTTTGGGAGTAGAATATTAATCAGTTTGTATGCCTACTCTCTCACCCTATTCCTGTCACACAGTGAGTGTGTGTTCAAATATTCATTAACTTGAGCTAAATTAGACATGGCATTCTTGTTATTTCACCAACACTGTCATCTGTGTTTCATACACAGGACCTTGGTGCAAAATTGCAGGCCCTTTTCCATTAGGTAAAGAGGAAAACACACAGAACGAAAACAGATTTGTCCTATTTATTTTCTGACGTGTCAGAAAATTGTTCAACCCACATATCAGAGGGGAAGGGTTATTTAACATCACTTGTATTTTACTGTCTAGCATTGTACTTGTAACGGAATTGCGTGAGCCTTCCAGACTTTATTTTCCTTGATGTCTTTGCTCTACCTGTGCACTGTGTTCATTTCCAAATAGACTCCTATCCTGGGAATCCCATTTTTGAGATAGATCTCTAAACCACAATCTGCATTCTGAACATCTTAAATGCCTATGCACTAACCACAACTGTTTGTTTATCCGCTATTACAACAGGGACAAATATAGTCACTAATTTTTGCCTTTTAAGTTAACAACCCAATTTAATACTTAGGAGGAGGAAGAAAGCCATCATAGTCATAGAAGAAACAAAGTTACAAAGTATCATAGCAATCTGTGTTCTTCGAATATTCACATTGAAGACTAAAACAATATTTATACAACATTATTTAAGGGAATAGGAGAAATTCTATGGTAGACAGTCTTTTAGTTTTTTTCTAAATGATTGCTTTTTTGGGCAGATTTTGAAATTTTCATCAAGTGGTATGGTTCATCAGAGCTCAGTTTGAATTTTCTTTATCCATATGCTATCACCAGAAATTCAGAGTGATCTCTAGGAGGGAAGTTCCCCCCTTATTTTTGGCTATGGGATATGATTGCAGACCATGTAATGAGGATGTTCATATTTACCAAGTGACCCCCACATGGTACAGTCCTGACTATATTTCTCTGACATGAATTTCTCTTCATGATAATTTGGGGGTCTGTCAGTCTTGAACAGTAGTTATACCTTAACGTTGGTACACATCTTTATATTTGCATACTTTGTCTCACTTAATCCTTTATATTAGTCTCAACTTTTTCAGTTGCAAGTGATAAAAACCATTTTGAACTAGTAAAGCATTTAAAAGGGGATCTCTTTTGGAGGGTAAAGGCTTACTTGAAAACCTTTGGGGTAGATCTGACTTTAAACATGGCAGGACTAAAGTGTCTAACTGTATCACTCTCAGGTCACCTTTTCTCTCTGCTAACTCAAAGTCACCTAACTTTAGCTTCACATGTTTCATTGCATTTGCTATCCTAGAGGAGAGATTCTCTTTGTGTCTTCATAGAGCAAAGCTCAAAGAAGGACTCCAATCAGCCCTTTGTAGCCCCTCTCTGGGATCATTCACAGTGGAGAGAAGGTTGAGGTATTCTGATTGGCCAGGTTGTTGTCACTTAATAAACTTGTGGTCTGGAGATTGGTGGGGCTCTGGGAATTAACCATTTATCAGAACTACATGGGGTAGAAAGGTTCAGTTCCCTGAGGGCAAAAGTGTTGCTGGGAATTTGATGATGTCCACTCCGTTATCATGAGTACTATGTGAGATATTGTTTTTCCTATTTTAGAGGCTCAGAGAGATTGATTTGCTAAAATTCATGCAGCTGGTAAGTAGCTAAACTAAATCTTCTAATCTATTTTGTTCCTTTTGCTGATCTTCAGATAAGAGAACACATTAACCACTTAAAAAATTCTTCTCTATGGAAGGGACCTAGATAGGCACATAAAATTACCATTTCAAAGTAAAAGAAATTTGCTGCACTTTATGACCTATGAAGAAATCTGGAATATTTTGCAAGTGGTTTCAAACAACAACAAAAGGGCATTTTAACTATAGTACAGCATTGTAAAAACAAAGTACAAACATGTACAAAAATTTTGCTGTAACTTTTTTTACTTATTGGAAATAACAGTCTGTAAAAAAAATTATAATTTCAAGTTTTACTGTTGGTATCATTTCAAAATAAACTTGAAAAAACCACCACCAGAAAAAAAAAAAGCCCCTTTTAAAAAATAGTACAATGTGCTTTTAAAAATACTATTGCAAAAAATCTACAAACAATAAATGCTGTAGAGGGTATGGAGAAAAGGGAACACCCTTGCACTGTTGGTAGGAATGTAAATTGATACAGCCACTATGGAGAACAGCATGGAGATTCCTTAAAAAACTACAAATAGAACTACCATATGACCCAGCAATCCCACTACTGGGCATATACCCTGAGAAAATCATAATTCAAAAAGAGTCATACCAAAATATTCAGTGCAGCACTATTTACAATAGCCAGGACACGGAAGCAACCTAAGTGTCCATCAACAGATGAGTGGATAAAGAAGATGTGCTACATATATACAATGGAATATTACTCAGCCATAAAAAGAAATGAAATTGAATTATTTGTAGTGAGGTGATGGACCTAGAGTCTGTCCTACAGAGTGAAGTAAGTCAGAAAGAGAAAAACAAATACCGTATGCTAATACAGATATATGGAATCTAAAAAAAAACGGTCTGAGGAACCTCGGGACAGGATAGGAATAGAGATGCAGACGTAGAGAATGGACTTGAGGACACAGGGAGGGGGAAGGGTAAGCTGGCACGAAGTGAGAGAGTAGCACTAACATATATACACCACCAAATGTAAAATAGGTAGTTAGTGGGAAGCAGCTGCATAGCACAGGGAGATCAACTGGGTTCTTTGTGACCACCTAGAGGGGTGGGATAGGGTGGGTGGGAAGGAGATGCAAGAGGAAGGGGATATGAGGATATATGTATACATATAGCTGATTCACTTTGTTATACAGCAGAAACTAACACAACATTTTAAAGCAATTATACTCCAATAAGGTTGTTAAAAAAAATACCATTGCATTGATCTCACTTTCCCATAAATATTCTTCTGGGATATCTAGGTGAGGTGGCAGAGAATTGGGTCAAAATGACACAGGGAAAAGGGCAGAACCAGGTAAAGAAAGCAGCTTTTTTTTAAAGGGTAGCTTCATGCAAGTCTGGTGACAGAGGAAGCCCAGGATCAGGAGAACAAAGGCAATAATAGAGGTCAAACAGTCTGGTCAAAAAGCTTAGTGTGTACACCTGACTTCTATTTTGTCTGCTCCTGGAGACAAAGAGGGAACCCAGTGGATTGATCTTCCCCGAATCCTAGAATTTCCAAAGCCTAATTATGAAGAAACATTTATTCAAATTTAGCGATTGATTATTGTATAATCTCATCATTAAGTTTTCTTGCTTTATAAAGTTCTCTAACAAGCATAAGAAGCATCAAGATAACCCCTCAAAAAATTTGGAAGTTAAAAATAAAAACTGCAAAAATCATCTATAGAAGTTTTTTGAAGAAAATAATTAAGAACACCAGTATTAGATTGGACTGAAGAGAAAACAAACTCCAGTCCCTGCAGAGGGCTTACAATGTTAGATTGTAAGAAAAATGAGTTAGATTTTATGGAGAACCTTATTAAATAAGATAACCAAGATAAATTGTAGGTATATAGTTTTAGGGAAGCAAATCCCTGTATCATATATCTTGAGGTCTGACCAAGAAAACAAAAATGACCATAACTTAGAAATATTCCGTACGCCATAAAGGTTTTTTAACCACATAATTAAGAGGCTTCTCAAAAATAACCTAGTACTTAAAATAGTCTTGTGGCTTTTTACTGTGAAGATGGGACAATGTTTTTGGTGTTAAGAAAAACGGGCACTGTAGAATTTAAAAATGCTACACATGTTTAAAATAAACACTATTTTCAAAATCAGTTGGGGAAGAAATACACTGACCCCTTGTTGTCTGTAGAGATTGGACAATGTCTATAAATTTATATTCAATGATAAATAACAGATGTGTTGGTTTCAATGTTTTTAAATATTTTCAAAATATCTATGAATATAACTTTAAAAAAGGAGTGGACATTTTATACTAATCTTGGTTACTTCATCTTTTATTTATCAGTCTTTCCAAAATATTTCTGAAATATCTTACTTTTTAGTAGCTAATGGTAGTCTATGCCAATTCTTGTGTAAATCAGATCAGTTTTTGTTTTCAGACCAGCAGGAGGGAAAAACAACAGTGCCAGAAGTTTTTTAAAAAGTTGATCATCTCACTCTCATCCTTGGATTCTTATTTTCACTCTGGTACAGACAGAGAATTCTTTGGTTCCTAAAGCAACGCTGCTCATTCTGGCACCTGGGTAGTGGCTGACCGATGAGTACATCAAGCGACTCACCTAGAAGGGCCTAAGGGAAAAGCATTGGCAGAGGATCCTGATAAATATGCTCACCTGTTGCTCAGTGCTTCCTTTATTGATAAACTTTCAACTCACCGACTTTCAGCAAAAGATTCCTGATCCCTCCTGGAACACAGTGTTGGCCATCATTTGTACAAATCACCATGGACTAACAAAAGCTAAACTCTCATACGCTTCTTGGTATTTCACCTTTTTGAAAATAGAGGAGTTTCTCTATTTTCTAAGTGATGCAGGGAGAAGAGCTTATGTGTAACGAGGATTGTTTGAGGAACTGGACAATAGTGTGGCAGCTGTACACTCCCTATTCACTCTATAAACCATCTTAGAGCTACGCTGAGAAGATTGCATTCAATTTTGCAGAACTGGAAAACCTTCAAGCCTCAGCTCATAAACAAACATGCTGGCACTGACATTCGTTTCCAACTTAGGTGAAAACTCACAGTGACTCAGACTTTAGCAGTAGAAGCAGCTATTTTAAGAACAAGAGCCTATGATTCTATAGTCTTTGCTCCAGATTCACGTAAAGACTGGTATCAAGGAAAATGATGCTTTATTTCTAGCTGTCCTCTGTATCTTTGTGCTTCTATTTCACCATCCATAAAAACATTTCAACATTTCATGGAGGGTAACCAATTTCAAACATCTTTCAGGGCTCAGACTAAAGAAGCTATACACATTTAAAAATTATTTTTATGGGCTTTACCATTTGGCATTCTTTTTCATCTTAACAATTTTCATGAGAGCTTAAACGTAATAATGCATTTCATATAATAACACTTATTATTATTATCTACTATTTATCCAATGATCTCATGGTAGCTTATAAACACTAATTAATTGAGATTTAAAAAACCCTGTGAAGTTCCAAGTACAATGACCAGGTTTGGTTTAACCAATTATTTCTCTACATGCTGCTTTGAAGTCTTTGAATGTTTAACTAGTGATTATAACTCATGTTGCTCTCTGGGAAACTTGAAGTAGACTCATTTTTATCTTGTTCCCATGGTTTTCAAATTAAGTTTTTATTCATGATTTCTGGAATGATCCAGAGAAAATTTGACTAAGTAATTTTGACTTAGAGTTGAAACTATATCTTTAAGAATTTTCAGATCAGTGAGAAAGCTATGTTGACATCTTCAGTCTACTACAACTGTAGTAGTGACATACCTCATTATTCCTACTATAGCCTGCTCCACAGCAGTCAGCCTTTGAGGCTTCAAACTCTGGCCCACAGAGTACCCTGATCTCACAAAGATTTTATCGTGAGCCTGTCTCCTCCTTTTAACACTTTCCCTGATTCTCTCTTTTGACCTCTGTCTCAAACTTAAAGTATAGAATACAACTATGAGCTGCTTATCCAAAGGCCGAGGTTCCTCTAAGTATGTAACTTAAGAATTAATTTCACCTGTTTAAAATTTTTTTCTATGAGAAATGCAGGCAAAATAATACCTATCCTACTATTTCTCAACATTGTGGCCATTACAAAGTGAGATAATATATATGTATATATATATTTGTTCTTTTTTGGACTCCCTGCATGGTTTATATCCACTCAACAAATATTTATTCAGTGCCTATTATGTACTATGCCATGTTCAAAGGGCTGAACCAAGTAGTGAACAAATAAAGTAAAAAATAAATAATTGCTGTTCTCATGGCACATATATTCTAGTGGGCAGGGGGAGATAAGTAAAACTATATAATGTATTATATGGTGGTAAATATTATGGAGAATCCTAATTCAATACAAGTTCTACCACTGATGAGCTATGTAGCCTTGGGAAAATTAGTTGACCTCACTATACCTCAGTTTTTGAATCTGTGAAATGGGGAAAAGAATACTACTTACGTTATAGGGTTGTTTTGAGAATTTATACCCATCTTATCAAAAATTGTCCGGTTTGATATTCTAGTAAGATTTAATACATTCCAATACATTTTACAGTCATCATGATAACAAGAAAGCAAAGAGACTTTCTATGCAAACAGCTAGTATTCTTAGGCTATTTGAACTCAGATGGTCTGACTTAAGGTTCCTGTGCTTAACTACTGGCCTACATTACCTCCACCAATAATAATAGCTAAGAGCTTCACATGTATAACCTCGTTTAATTCATACAAGATCTCTATAAAACAATAAAAATAATGTTCCCACTTTACAGGCCCCTCCCAGCTGCAGAGTTACCATCACAGCTGAGTAGAATTCTCTTCTAAGGGACCTGAGTGGCAGCTCTGCAGGGCATTTCCTTCAAGCCTCAGGTGCCAATTACATCAACCTTTTCTGTTTGTATCCCTTGCCACTGAGGTGACAGAGCTTCCTGAAATTGCTAGCTATATGTTACCTTAGTGTCCTCCTTTCATTTTCAATTATCCAATAACAATTTAATCAATTCCTTTGAATAAAATGTCTATGTTAAATGGATGGATAAAGAATGAATGGATAAAGAAGATGTGGTACATATATACAATGGAATATTACTCAGCCATAAAAAAGAATGAAGTAATGCCATTTGCAGCAACATGGATGGACCTACAGAGGATCATACTAAGTGAAGTAAGCCAGACAAAGACAAATATCATATGATATCACTTATATGTGGAATCTTAAAGAAAGAAGATACAAATGAACTTATTTACAAAACAGAAATAGACCCACAGACATAGAAAACAAACTTATGGTTACCAAAGGGGTGGGAGAGGGATAAATTAGGACTTTGGGATTAATGTATACACACTACTATATATAAAATAGATAAACAACAAGGACCTACTATATAGCACAGGAAACTCTACTCAATATTTTGTAATAACCTATAAAGGAAAAGAATCTGAAAAAGAATATATATATATACATATATGTGTGTATATATATGTATATATATATAACAGAATCGCTGTGCTGTACACCTGAAACACAACATTGTAAAGCAACTATACTTATATATATATGTATATATATATACGTATATATATATATACTTTTATATATGTGTATAATGTCTGTTTAAATACCTACTGTGGTTTTTTTTCTTGCTTTGACTCAGGCTGATTCTGTACTTGGTACCAAAAGTGGTTCCTCAAAATCTCACAAAGATGGAATTTGGGGACTGCCTCGGTCATGTCCTTGGTCTTGAATGCAGGGCTCAATTACTTGTCAATAAGAAAGGATATACTGTGCTAGTAATCCATGGCATGCATTGCCAAGTGCCATCACAATTAAGTTTTTACCTGTAGTTGATTGTGATGAAGTGCTAACTCAAGCAAATGTCCCACACTTTCTAACATAATAGTCATTTACATAGATAGCACATGATTTATTTACCCCTATACACAGGGTAGTTTTCAATTTTTCATTATGATGATACCATAATAAGCATATATATGTTATATCAATATGTGTCATATATTTATCTTTTTTCATTAGTGTACTTGATAGTATAAGTATTTCCTTAGAATAAATCGTTAAAGAGCAATGGCTAATAATGTTGATAGGTTATTTCTGGCTGGGGAATTATGGACGATTTTTATTTTCTCCTTTATAATATTCTGCATTTCTGGTTTCCTTTCCAATAACAATTGTTTAATGATGAGAAAAATGAAGTTATCCCCTGTTCCCCAATTAATGCCATTAATTTTGCCACTATCACAGCATGCATTTTACTCTGCTGTGATTTAGTGAGGTTTACAGCAACTGTCAACTGTATAATAATCAAAATAAGTCATTAAGTCAGCTGAACTAATCACTATGGTTAATTTGTTTGATCAATTCTTTCTCCTCAAGGATGAAAGTAATTTTCAGGTAATCTTAAAGTAGCTCAGGAAATCATAGCATCTCTAGGTTGGAAAGGACTGTAAAATGTCCTAAAGAAGACTTCAATTTTAATATTAAAATATATATAATGTCTATAATTTAATAATCAGTTAAATATTTAATATGTTGAACATTAGGAAATCCTCAAGGCTTTCTAGTCTTCTCACTCTGCTCTTTTCCTTGGAAAACTCATCCAAAACAAAAGCTTCAGTTATCAACTATAAAGCTGGCACCATTCAAAATTTTATCTGTAGCCTAGAAATTCTCTTATCTCCATATAGGTTTTTAGAAAAATCAAGAATAAAGATTTTTGTTGGAGGAAACAGGATATAGATTGTATATATAATAAAATTGGATCAAGATTAGAGGCAGAAGGACATCACTATATATCCAGCACCTGCAGAGGTAGAAAAGGATACCTAATTTGCGGGTGGAATGGAGGAGAACAGGATATGACCTCAGATGGGGTCCAGGCAGATAGATCTCATTTAATCCACTTATAATTGGGTGCATGGTGGGGCATCAGATGGAGAACTAAAGATCAGGATGTTGCCTAACTCACTGATGAACAGTACCAGTGAGGCGCCTGAAAGCCAAATCAAAGCATGGAACCCAGACAAAGCCTACAGAACAGTGTCTCTCCTTGAGCAAGCACTGTGTATTGCCAAGAAGAACTGCATTGGTTGTTTGATTCTTCTTCCCCCTTTACAAAAGTCCAGGGTCCTCAAACACACCAAATCATCAGTGAAAGTAGGAATGGAAAGCCCCAGCACCAGTACTGGGCAGGGGCAGAGTGGAAACACTTTATACAATATTCCCCACTTTTGTGAATGAATCTGGTTGGACAAGCTAAAAAATTAGGAATACTACAAAAACATTCTTGGATAACTATCACTCACATTCTTCAAATGTTAGCAGTTTACTACATTTGCTCTCTTTCTTTGTACACACACACACACAGAGACACTTTTTTTTCTGTGCCCTTTAAGAGTAAGTTGTATACAAGATGACAATTCACCCCTAAATACCTCGGTCATTATTTGCTAAAAATCACAGGAGTTCTTCCACATTAAAGCAGAATATTATCAAAATCAGGAAATTACCAGTGATACAATATTACCTAATCCACAGACTTTATTCAGATTTCCTCTAAGGCCTTAATAATATCCTTTATAAAAAATAATCCAAGATCATATATCAATATTGTATTCAGTTGTCATTTCTCTTTAGTCTCCTTTAATCTGAACTATTTTTCTGAGTCTTTCTTCATATTTTATAACATTGATTTTTTGAAGACATTAGTTATTTTTTTTATTGTGGTAAAATAATATAGCAAATTTTACCATCTTAATCATTTTTAAGTGGTTCAGTAGTGTTAAGTATATTCATATGGTTGTGCAACAGACCGCTAGAATTTTTTCATCTTGTAAAACTGAAATGCTATACTTGTTAAACACTAATTCCCCTTCCCCCCCCGCCTGCAGCCCTTGTCAACCACCTTTCTACTTTCTGTTTCTATTATTTTGACTACTTTAGATACTTCATATTAGTGGAATCATTCTGTATGTTTGTCCTTTTGTGACTGGTTTATTTCACTTAGCATAATGTCCTTGAGGTTCATTCATATTGTGGCATTTGACAGAATTTCCTTCTTTTTTGAGGCTACATAATATTCCAGTTATCCATTGATAGACATTTGGTCGCTTCTACCTCTTGGCTATTGTGAATAATGCTGCATTGAACATGGGTGTGCAAATGTCTCTTCAAGATCCTGCTTTGAATTATTTTCAGTATACTCCCAGAAGTGGGACTGCTGGATTATATCATTATTCTATTTTTAATTTTGAGGGGAACCTTCCTACTATTTTTTATAATGGCTGCACCAGTTTGCATTCCCCAAAACAGTGCCCAAAAGTTCCAATTTCTCACATCCTCTTCAATACTACTTATTTCCTATACTTTTGATAGTGGCCATTCTAATAGATCTGAGGTGATATCTCATGTGTTATTGATTTGCATTTCTCTTATGATTAGTGACGTTGAGCATCTTTTGATATACTTGTTGGCCATTTGTATAACTTCTTTGGAGAAGTTATATTATTCAAGTCATTTGGATTATTTGGTTTTATGTTGTTGAGTTGTAAGAGTTCCTTATATATTCTGGATAAAAACCCTTATCAGGTATATGACTTGCAAGTATTTTTTCCCATTCTATAGGTTGGCATTTCACTCTATTGATTCTTTCCTTTGGTGTGCAGAAGTTTTTAAGTTTGTTGAAGTCGCGTTTCTTGATTTTTTTCTTTTGCTGTTTGTACTTTTGGTGTCAGATCCAAAATCTAATGTCAAATCTAATGTCTTGAAGATTTTTCTCTGTTTTCTTCTAGGAGTTTTATAGTTTTAGGTCCTATGTTTAGGTCCTTAATCCATTTTGAGTCTTTTTTTATATATGATACATGGTTAAGTATCCAAATTCTTTCTTTTGTATGTGAATATCCATTTTTCCCAACACTGTTACATAGGAATTTCACAGACGTGATAATGGGCTCTTCTCATTCAACTCATTCATTTCTGATGATAACTTTAATCTTTTGGTCAAGGGTGATGTCTGCCAGGTTATAGGAGTCATCACTTGACAAATTGTTTTCTTTCTTTCTCTATGTCCATTGCATGACTTCCTCATGTGGATTTTACTATCTAAATATGTATTGAATCCATGTATTTTTCTTCTGCATTTTTGATCCAGTTGCACTGACCTTCACTGCCTCAAATATGCTTTTCTTTTTGCTGGGAGCCCCTTTTCTCACCATCTTGTTCCTTTGTTCTTTTTGTTTGTTTGGTCTTTGTTCTGATCTCACCTTAAGCACAACTACTTCTGGGAGGCCTCCCCTGACCCTCCAGAACAGCTCAGGTTTTTTATTTTACATTCTCATAGCACTGTATGCCTCTACCTCACAGGAACGTAGTAAATTTAGAATTGTTTGTGTAATTCTGAATAAACATCTATCTATCTCCTTGATAAATGGTAAATTAAATGTCAGCAGAATTTGTTGCTTGCCTTTGTGCCAGCACAAAATGTTTGGCTCATAGCATTCATAAATAATAGTCTAGTAATAGTCATAATAATGATAGCATCAATGTTGGGTATTTACTGTTTGCCAGTAACTCCACTAAGTTTTCACCATCTCTGTATTATCTCAGAAAAGCAAATGTGAATAAAATATAGTTTATGAAAACAACTTCTTTGAATGTTACTGAATTTTCCATTTACATAATCTTATATAAATTATATAATTGTGTATCTGCTTTTGGTAACTTATTAAAAAGGTAAAACATATTATTAACTGCAATAAGGGATCTACTAAAAAACTGTAATTTCACAGAGAAAACTGTATAAATAGTAGCCAGTACCTCTTTAAAATAATCTTTGTGTTGAAACACATACTTTTTTTCTGCATTTGTAAACTTATAAAACTCAAATTGCATGAAGATTCTTTTTAAACAATGATCTGGTGCTATTAGCAGCAGAGTATACAGTGAGGATATTATGAATCCACAGTGGAAAGTAAACCAGTCTCCATGTTTTTAAATGAATGAAATTGGAAAAAGAAAGAAGTCATTCCCCAAATAATCACACTATGGTTTAAATGTCATTTTTGTTTTTCAGCAATTACCTACCCGTGTTTATTGGCCAAATCTTCCTTTGAAGTCTTTGACTCCCATCACCAATGGCATTCTCTGGTTTTAACTGTTGTGCCTGTGGTTTTGTCTACTAAAGGTCAACTGAAGAACATTTGCTTTGGACACCCTTCGAAACGATGAACAGACTAGATTTACTTTATTTGCCTTTTAATTACAAATCATATGCATGTGATTTTGAGATCTACAAGAGCATCTACAGGGCCCCCAGAAGAGGAGATTGTTGTCTCGCTGCTTTAGAATTTGTTTGCAGTAGTTGTCATTAACTTGCAATTTAATTAATGGTGTGTGTTGCTTGGGTTGAAGCCGTAAAGTGTTAATTTTTTTAGCACATGTTGTACTAAGGATGAATAGTGAAACTTCACTCATATACCTATAATTTATAAAAGAAAAAAAGACGTATGTCTAGAGTTCAAATAGTCAAACATCAAAGTATTTGCTAAGATCAGATCATTGAGTGAATTTTTCATTACTGGAAAAAATTAGGTGTTCAGTGTTCTTATAGATACAGAAAGTAGTCTGGTTATCTACATAAACTAAGAGCTGCCTGAATTTGCCTTGTTTTGGAATCTGGTTTAACCTCCTTGTCCTTTTAAAGAGACTGAAAAAACCTTGGCAATGTCAGGCCACAAGCCTGGGTTGTGGGGACCAAGGTTCCCTTTAGGGTGTGTGTACAAACTATTTAATGGAATTAGGGGGGAATTCTTTTATCTATGAACCTGACTGAATAATATTTTATGATTAGCCAGCACACGAAGGAGAAATTGAAGTGCAGCCAGTTGATTCAAAATAGAAGTGATGTTGTAGCTCAATTGCTGGGAGCAAATAAACTAAGAAGCTTCTTTATGGTACACAAAAGAAATGTTAAAAGAAAAAGAAAAAAGACGAGAAAGAAGCATTGTGTGCTGTATGTCTGAATTACAGAGTAAAGAAAAAGTTGACTTTTTTTCTTATCATATAAGTGTCATAAATGTTACAGAAAACACAGGCAAAAAGTAAAAACATACATATATATATACATCTTTAATACACATACGCACATACACTTTTTTTTACAAAAAGTGGAATCCAACTGTACATAGTGTGTATTAATTTGCTTTTGCCACTCAACTTTATATCACTAATCTCTTTCTGCAATTTTAAATATTCATCTATAAGGCTTGTTTTAAAGTTAATTTTTAAAGCAGCATAACCCTTTTATCTATTATATAGTCAGGTTTTAAATACATTTTGAAAAAAGCATAACTGATCTGATTTAATTAGAAAAGGGGTCGTAATCCACAAGATGGCAACCCCATAGCTCCAGGGCAAGTTCCTACAGCACAGTCCCCATCATCATTTCAAATGCTGCAGAGTATCCCACAATATTGCCACATATGATTTATCAAACATTCACTACTGCTGAGCATCATGTTGCTCTCAGTATTTCCTAATCAAGTACAGAGCTGCAAACAATATCACTGTGGCCGATTTACGTGCACATCTATGATTGTTTCTTTGGAGTGATTTCTTTTTTTTTTTTTTTTTGTGGTATGCGGGCCTCCCTCTGCCGTGGCCTCTCCCATTGAAGAGCACAGGCTCCGGACGCGCCAGCCCAGTGGCCATGGCCCACGGGCCCAGCCGCTCCGCGGCACGCGGGATCCTCCCAGACCAGGGCGCGAACCCGGTTCCCCTGCATCGGCAGCCGGACGCGCAACCACTGGGCCACCAGGGAAGCCCCTGGAGTGATTTCTTAAAAGTGGAATTCCAGGGTGAAAAGTTTTATATTTTTTAAAAGGTTTTTAAACATAGATTGCCAAATTGTTCCCCAGGAAGGACTTTTTAAAAAAATCAATATATTGTCCCAACAATAATGTTGGAGAGTTTAATTTCACCAAAACATCGTCAAAACATCACTGGAATGATAAAAAGAATGAAGTATTGCTACATGCTAGAAATGTATGAACCTTGAAAACACTATGCTTAGTGAAAGCATTCACAAAAGACCTCATGTTGTGTAATTCCATTTATGTGAAATATCCAAAATAGGCAAATCCAGAGAGACAGAAAGTAGATTAGTGATTACCAGGAGCTTGGGGGAACAAGGAATGGAGAGTGACTGCTAATGGACGTGTGGTTTTTTTCGGGAACAATGAACATGCACTAAAATTAGACAGTGGTGATAATTGCACAACTCTGTGAATATATTGAAAGCACTGTATTGTGAACTTTAAAATGGTGACATTTATCTCAATAAAACTATTTTTTTTAAGTTATTAGAAAACTTGACCAATGAAAGAAAAAAATGGTAGCTATGGTAAATGGCTTTCAATTAATAGTGATATTGTACTTTTCTTTTTCTATACATATTGATCCTTTATATTTCTTTGATGAGTTATTTGTTGTGTTTCTCATTCTTGTCTTTTAAAAAGTATTCAAACTTTTCTTAATGATTTGTGTATTTCCTTATGAAGGAGGATAATATCTGTCTTTTAATATGTAACTATCAAATAAGAAAGAAAAAATCTTTAATATACTATTTTTAAATTTAATATTCTGGGCACCATGATACCTATTTCATATCAGCGAGAGGCTGAAACAGGGTTTTAATACCTTAATTTAATTCTAGAATCCTTGTAATTTTGATAATTCTTTGGGAAGTAAAAAGCAAAAGCTAATGATTCTATCTAAATTAGTTTCAGTGCTACAGGTAGTCACAGCCTGCAGCAGCTGCCACTTGCTCAACCCCTAAATTAAATGCCAAATGTAGCTGTAGAAGGAGTGCAACCTGGAAAGTGCCCTAACAACATATATCAGTTCATAACACACTTTGGAAGAGTAGAAAATGCAGAAAACAATTGATGGCACTAAATGGAAGATGTGTCATTGGTTACTTTATGATGAGGTGACACTTAATTCCATACTTCAGGATAAATTAATCAAGGACTAAAAATTCATGAGCTTCCTGATGAGAAAAATATGCATTGGATAGAGTAAAAAATGAAAAAAAAGTAGCATTCTTTCAAAAGTGCTATTTTGAAGCACTGAAATCCAAATTTTACCTTGTATTTGTAAGAAACATCACTAATGGTTGAAGGGAAAAATCAGCACTACCACAATAAATGTATGCATCAATTATAAAATTCATCACAATTTTAGAAATGCTAAATTGTGAAAGGTATGACTTAGTATTGTGAATATGTGGTGATTCTGTGCTTTTTGATGTTAAAGAGATTGTGAGCATCCAACTGGTAGGAGATTTTTGGCTCCCTAAATGAACATTAAATCCTTTTATCTCATAGTGTCAAAAGTTCATTTTCAACAATGGAGCCCAGAAAATGGTGCATTATATGCAAATGATGATTATAACTAAGAAAAGAGTAGAATTATAGAGACCAGATTATAATCTATACTGTGATGTTTATTGTGAACTTTGTTATCTGGCCAAACAGAGACCTTCAAATGCAATCCAAGAGCTAACTAAACTAAGTTACTGCTTGCAAGTCACTGTACTAAGAGCTTCTGGGGATGTAAAGCTGAATAAAACCTTATTCACTGTTTCTGCCCTCAGGGAGCTTTATACAATTGTTTTCTTTCTTTTTGTTTGGGAGGTTGGGAGAGGCTGGGGAGATAAAACAAGTACAAGAGACTTTAATTTGCTCCTTTTAACAAGTGAGAAGAGGGGTAGTTTCTTGATATGATTAAAGTAGGATAAAACAGAGACAGAAGTGATAGAGAAGTTTGGGCCTAAAGAAAGAGCACAGTGGGAGAAGGCAAGACAGAAAGTCAAAGAAAACATAAGAGCAAATCTTCTATTAAGATGTTGGGGAGAGGGCCACATGAGGACTTCTAGGTCAGGGGTAGTTTGACAGGCTCTGAGTCACATGAGAGCAGAGGCAGGCTTTGAAGTGGGAAAATTGATGATGCATCACAGCACAAACGAACAACCTTCTCAAAGAGTGGGTCACATGTTGAGAATGCTGAAGAACAAGAGCACGCAGTCTCCCGAGGAAGCCCTGTGGTGATGAAGGGAGCCTGCTTCTGGGAAAGCAGTCAGAATAGTGTAGGAAGTTTGTAAGTAAACACATTTTTCAGACTCAGTTAAAAATGTGTTTATTTAACACCTTTCATCTAAGGACCTAGGAAAGTTTTACTGCTATTTACATTGATAGCTCACTTGTATTCCCCAAGACAGGAATAAAATTAGAAAGATTTTGAGATCTGTTTCTTGTCCTGCAGTTTCTTGGAATTTATTTCCTTCAAAAGAGAGATACTATAGACTCAGGGTTATGTTAACAATAGCGAGATAACAGTAGAGAGAATAGAAATTTAGATTCTTTCTAATCCCAAATTGCATAAAATGGCAGGCCATGAACAGGTTTGGTAACTTTTAGCTTTGTAACACACCTCTGATGTGGAGAGAACAGCACTTTCATACAGAGACTCTGTGAGGTTTTGATGAAAGGCAATGAGATCGTATCTGTGCTTTGCATTTCTTAGAAGTGGTACAGGGTATTCATGCATAAGTACTGCACAGTTTTAGTTTTTTACAAGACTATAATGAATATGGAATAAAGTGAGGCATGAGTTTCTAAGACCAGAATTTGATCCATTTTCTTTGGAAACAATTTCATCCAAGATTTGACATATTTCTTCTACCAGTTTGTTTGCTTTTTCAACTCTTCTTGTAACTTCTCAGAAGAAACTCTGCTTACAATTAACATAGGAGTTTTAACAAATTTCTCAGGAATTGGAATTTGAAAATAAAAGATAAATAATGTATAAGAGTCTAGAAAGTTATATGCAAAAATGTTTTGCTTATGTATAATTTCTAACTTTGCCATAATAAATATGTATATTTATTCCTAATACCATAACCACTACAAAGAAGAAAAATTGAGATTGAAGGACAAAAAATGACCATGATGGAAGACTACATTCATATATTTTTTGTTAAAGTGTATCTTTCCTATGACGAGCCTAATCTCATAGAGGAGAAACTTCCCATGTAAAAACTCATTCTTGAGCTATCAGGATGTATGAAAACAACAGATGGTACCAGAACAGTGAGAGATAGAAGATGGGAGAAAGAGGAAGGAGAGGAGGAATAAGAACATACAAACATGGGAAACTCAGCTGGCAGCAGGCCAGCACAGAGGTCCAAGTGCAAGCTGGTAGGAGGCAATAGGGATATGGAACTTGATAGGATTTTAGAGACTGTTGAGTTCCATCCCTTACTTTTTTGTGAAGAAACTGCAGGCCAGAGAGCTGCAGTTTGCCAATAGTCCCAGAGCCTGCTCTGTCTCAACACTGAGCTCTCAATCATTTTCCTATACTATGTGGGTCTCTGCCTGGTCTCATCTTGTGACAGGAATCCTTTCCCCATGCAAGCATGAATTAACAATCCTTAACTGTGCTCTTTTCTTTTTCTAAAATAATTGAAAAGAGTCACAAGGAAAAGTTGAAGAAGTCTATAAATGACAAAATCCCAAAGATTGAAGATAATGCTATACAACACCATCTCCCTCCTTTATTTCTCTTGTGATTAATGCTCTAACCCCTTAGTGAGATCTCTCATTTCTTTTAATCTCATCTTGTTCTTTCAGTAGGAGGAAAATTTGCATTGTGATTCAGTGTGCTCTTATCTACTGGGTTTGAATCCTAGACTCTAGAAATGTGTGTGCGACCTTGAGCTATTTATGAAATGCCTTTGTGCCTCAATTTTCCCATCTGTAGAATGAGGGTGATAAAATTATACTGACCTCCTATGGTGGTTGAGAGAATTCAATGGTTTGTTTAAAAGAGTGAAAATGAAATGCTTAGAACAAGGCTGACACTTGAAGTGCTCAGCAATTTTAGTGATTATTATTATTTCAATCTCTATTCCTTTGAGTGTTCTTGCCTCTGCTACAAATGCCCAATTCATCTTTCACATCTCAGTTCCTCTAGAAGCTTTACCAGACTTTCACAGGCTGCCTTGGATAACTTCTCTTTTATGCTCCTTTGAGCTTGTGCACACATCCATTAGATCAATTGTACTGAGTGGTATAACAAAAAACAATATATCAAACTCACAATTTAAACCTAAAATGATTTGTAGCCACTTTTGCTTAAGGGCTCCACTGAATTTGGTAGATCTGAATGGGAAAATAAATATCCATGCTATTCTTTTCCCTTGTAAGGAAGCTCAGGGCAGAAATTTCAAGATCCCTGAGAGATTATCAGGGCTGCTCAAAGGATGGAGAACTGTTATTTGGCAGGGCTCTTAATTAAAAATGGTCCCTGGGTTTGCAAAGGTAGATTCTGAGACAGGTGTTAGTGGTTGTGCTGGTAGGGAGGGGTAGGAGACTTACATTGCCTTGTTTTTGGTAGTCAAATTGAGTACAAAGGGAGAAGCTTGTCTGCAAAAGTTCAGGATAAGCGGAATATCAGAGGCTTTTGAGGTCTATGGGGTCTGAGCAGCATTACAATATAAAACACAACCTAGTGATGTCAGCTATTTACACAAATGCCATGAATTAGTAATGTGTGCAAGTGAATGAAGGAAAGGGTCCCAGTTCTATGGCTGGGTTAGTCTGGTCAAGTTCTGGGTCCCCAAATATCACTAACATGATCTGTTGACAAGACAAAGCTGAGTTTATTGCTTACCACAGTGAGGAAGCACCCCACCTTGACAGAGCTTTGGCACTGCCTTGGAGTGGGTAAAGCAAGGTCAGAATTCATGGAGAAGTGGAAGTTTGGTTCAGTGTGCAAGTGTGCACAGGAGAGTGAAAAGATGGAACTCAACTCAAGAAGGTGCTTGGAGCTAAAGGTTACTAGGAAAAGAGGAAAGGACTCCAAGAATTATCAAAAGACTAGAAGAGACACAGGGTTGAAAATATGGAATAGGCTTTGGGTCACTTAATCTTTGGCTTTCAGCAGTATGTCTTCCACTTCACCACTGGCCAAGGTCAACAATGACTCTGAAGACCTTCAAGATGGCAGAGGAGTTAGAAGTGGAGATCACCTTCCTCCCCATAAATATATCAAAAATACATCTACATGTGGAACAACTCCTACAGAACACCTACTGAATGCTGGCAGAAGACCTGACTTCCCAAAAGGAAAGAAAATCCCCATGTAGCTGGGTATGGCAAAAAAAGAAAAAAGAAAAAACAGGGACAAAAGAATAGGGATGGGACCCATACCTCTCGGAGGGAGCTGTGAGGGAGGAGAAGTTTCCACACATTAGGGAGACCCTTCACTGCCGGGCACAGAGGGAAAGCTTTGGAGCCACAAAAGAGAGCACAGCAACAGGGGTGCAGAGGGCAAAGCGGAGAGATTTCCACACAAAGGATCAGTGCCAACCAGCACTCACCAGCCTGAAAGTCTTGCCTGCTCACACGTTGGGGTGGGTGGGGGCTGGGAGCTGAAGCTCGGGTTTTGGAGGTCAGATTGCAGGGAGAGGACTGGGGTTGGCTGCGTGAAGACAGCCTGAGCGGGCTAGTGTGCCACAGCTAGCCGGGATGGAGTCCGTGAAAAAGTCTGGACTTGCTAGAGAGGCAAGAGACCTTTGTTTCAGGGTGCATGAGGAGAGGGGATTCCTTCCCAGTGTGCCCACAGAAGGCAGAACACCACCTAAGTAAGCTCCAGAAATGGGCACGAGATGTGGCTATTAGCTCGGACCCCAGAGACAGGCATGAACCACGAATGCTGCTGCCACTGCCACGAAGAATCCTATGTGCAAGCACAGGTCACTATCCACACCGTCCTGGGAGCCTGTGCAGCACTCCACTGCCAGGGTCCCATGATCCAGGGATAACTTCCCCAGGAGAACACAAGGCACACCACAGGCTGTTGCAACGTCATGCCAGCCTCTGCTGCCTCAGGCTCGCCCTGTGTTCCAATTATGACTACTGTACCCCTCCCTCCCCCTGGCCTGAGTGAGCAAGAGAGCCCTAATCAGCCGCTGTTTTAACCCCTTCTTTTCTGGGCAGGGAACAGATGCCTGAGGGCAGCCTACATGCAGAGGTGGGGCCAAAACCAAAGCTGAACCCCAGGAGCTCTGTGAACAAAGAAGAAAAAGGAAAATTTCTCTGTGCAGCCTCAGGAGCAGTGGATTAAATCCCCATAGTCAACTTGATAAACCCTGAGAGTGAAGAATACCTGAATAGACAACAAATGTTCCCAAAATTAAGACGGTGCAATATGGGAGCAACTGTAGACTTCGGGTTTGCTTTCTTCATCTAATTTGTTTCTGGTTTTATGTTTATTGTAGTATAGTATTTACAGCTTATTATCATTGGTGGATTTGTTTATTGGTTTGGTTGCTCTCTTCTTTTTTTTTAATATATATATATTTTTTTTACCTTTTTCTCTTTTAATCAGTGTGTATGTGTATGCTTCTTTGTGTGATTTTTTTCTGTATACGTTTGCTTTTACCATTTGTCCTAGGGTTCTCTCTGTTCATTTTTTTTTTTGTTTTGTTTTGTTTTTCTCTCTTCCTTTTCTTCTGAGCCATATGGCTGACAGGGTCTTGGTGCTCTGGCAAGGTGTTGGGCCTGAGCCTCTGAGGTGGGAGGGCTAAGTCCAGGACATTGGACCACAAGAAACCTCCTGACCCCACGTAATATCAATTGGTGATAGATCTCCCAGAGACCTTTTTCTCAACACTAAGACCCAGCTCCACCCAACGACCAGCAAGCTCCAGTGCTGGACATCCCATGCCAAACAACTAGCATAAGAGGAACACAACCCCATGCATTAGCAGAGAAGCTGCCTAAAGATATACGAAGTTCACAGACATTCCAAAACCACTACCAAACATGGCCCTACCCACCAGAAGGACAAGATACAGCCCCACCCACAAGAACACAGGCACCAGACCCATTCACCAGGAAGCTTACACAAGCCACTAAACCAACCTTACTCACTAGGGGCAGACACCATAAATAACGGGAACTATGAACCTGCAGCCTGTGAAAAAGAGACCCCAAACACAGTAAGTTAAATAAACTGAGAAAACCGAGAAATATGCAGCAGATGAAGGAACAAGGTAAAAACGCACCAGACCAAACAAATGAAGAGGAAATAAGCAGTCTACCTGAAAAAGAGTTCAGAGTAATGACAGTAAAGATGATCCAAAATCTCGGAAATAGAATGGAGAAAATACAAGAAACATTTAACAAGGACCTACAAGAACTAAAGAGCAAACAAATAATGATGAACAACACAGTAAATGAAATTAAAAATTCTACAGAAGGAATCAGTAGCAGAATAACTGAGGCAGAAGACTGGATAAGTGACCTGGAAGATAAAATAATGGAAAAAAACTGCCACAGAGCAGAATAAAGAAAAAAGAATGAGAAGAATTGAGGACAGTCTCAGAGACCTCTGGGAAAACATTAAACCCACCAACATTCAAATTATAGTGGTCACAGAAGAAGAAGAGAAAAAGAAAGGTTCTGAGAAAATATTTGAAGAGATTATAGTTGAAAACATCCCTAACATGGGAAAGGAAATAGTCAGTCGAGTCCAGGAAGGACAGAGAGTCCCATACAGGATAAATCCAAGGAGAAATATTCCAAGACACATATTAATCAAACTATAAATACAAAGAAAAAATATTAAAAGCAGCAAGGGAAAAGCAACAAATAACATACAAGGGACTCCCCATAAGGTTAACAGTTGATCTTTCAGCAGAAACTCTTCAAGCCAGAAGGGATTGGCAGGACATATTTAAAGTGATGAAAGGGAAAGAGCTATAACCAAGATTACTCTAACCAGCAAGGATTTCATTCAGATTTGAAGGAGAAATTAAAACCTTTACAGACAAGCAAAAGTCAAGAGAATTCAGCACCACCAAACCAGCTTTACAACAAATGCTAAAGGAAATTCTCTAGGCAGGAAACACAAGAGAAGGAAAAGACTTACAATAACAAACCCAAAACGATGAAGAAAATGGTAATAGGAACATACATATCGATAATTACCTTAAATATAAATGGATTAAATGTTCCAACAAAAGACACAGAATGGCTGAATAGATACCAAAACAAGACCCATATACATGCTGTCTATAAAAGACCCACTTCAGACCTAGGGACACATACAGACTGAAAGTGAGGGGATGGAAAAAGTTATTCCATACAAATGGAAAACAAAAGAAAGCTGGAGTAGCGATTTTCATATCACACAAAAGAGACTTTAAAATATAGACTATTACAAGAGGCAAAGAATGACACTACGTAATGATCAAGGGATCAATCCAAGAAGAATATATAACAGTTGAAAATATTTATGCACCCAACATAGGAGCACCTCAATACATAAGGCAAATGCTAACAGCCATAAAAGGGGAAATTGACAGTAACACAATAATATTAGGGGATTTTAACACCTCACTTTCACCAATGGACAGATCATCCCAAATGAAAATAAATAAGGAAACACAAGCTTTTAAAGACACGTTAGAACAGATAGAATTAATTAATATTTATAGGACATTCCAACCAAAAACAACAGAATACACATTTTTCTCAAGTGCCCATGGAACATTCTCCAGGATAGATCGTATCTTGGGTCACAAATCAAGCTTTGGTAAACTTAAGGAAATTGAAATCATATCAAGTATCTTTTCTGACCACAGTGCTATGAAACTTGATAACAATTACAGGAAAAAACTGTAAAAAATACAAACACATGGATGCTAAACATAACACTACTAAATAACCAAGAGATCACTGAAGAAATCAAAGAGAAAATCAAGCCTACCTCAAGAAACAAGAAAAATCTCAAACAAACAGCTTAACCTTACACCTAAAAGAACTAGAGAAAGAAGAACAAACAAAACCCAAAGTTAGTAGAAGGAAAGAATTCATAAAATACAAATTAGAAATAAATGAAAAAGAAATGAAGGAAACAATAACAAAGATCAATAAAACAAAAAGCTGGTTCTTTGAGAACATAAACAAAATTGATAAATCATTTGCCAGACTCATCAACAAAAAAAGGGAGAAGACTCAAATCAACAGAATTAGAAATGAAAAAGGAGAAGTAACAACTGACACTGAAGAAATACAAAGGATCATGAGGGATTACTACAAGCAACTATATGCCAATAAAATGGACAACCTGGAAGAAATGGACAAATTCTTAGACAAGTACAAACTTCCAAGACTAAACGAGGAAGAAATAGAAAATATGAACAGGTGAACCAAAAGCACTGAAATTGAAACTGTGATTAAAAATCTTCCAACAGATTGGGATTGACATGTATATACTGATGTGTATAAAATGGATGACTAATAAGAACCTGCTGTATAAAAAAAAAAAAAAAAAAACTTCCAACAAACAAATGCCCAGGACCAGATATCTTCAGAGTTGAATTCTATCAAACATTTAGAGAAGAGCTAACACCTATCCTTCTCAAACTCTTCCAAAATATAGCAGAGGGAAGAACACTCCCAAACTCATTCTATGAGACCACCGTCAGCCTGATACCAAAACCAGACAAAGATGTCACACACACAAAAGGATAACTACAGACCAATATCACTGATGAACATAGATGCAAAAATCCTCAACAAAATACTAGGAAACAGAATACAGCAGCACATTAAAAGGGTCATACACCGTGATCAAGTGGGGTTTATCCCAGGAATGCAAGAGTTCTTCAGTATATGCAAATCAATCAATGTGATACACCATATTAACAAACTGAAGGAAAAAAAACATATGATAATCTCAAATACAGCAGAAAAAGCTTTCAAAAAAATTCAACACCCATTTATGATAAAAACTCTCCAGAGAGTAGGCATAGAGGGAATCTACCTTAACATAATAAATGCTATATATGACAAACCCACAGCAAACATCATTCTCAATGGTGAAAAACTGAAACCATTTCCTTAAGATCAGGAGGAAGACAAGGTTGCCCACTCTCACAACTGTTATTGCACAAAGTTTTGGAAGTTTTAGCCACAGCAATCGGAGAAGAAAAAGAAATAAAAGGAATCCGAATTGGAAAAGAAGAAGTAAAATTGTCACTGTTTGCATGTTTGCAGATGACATGATACTATACACAGGGAATCCTAAAGATGCCACCAGAACACTACTAGATACCTTAACATAATAAATGCTATATATGACAAACCCACAGCAAACATCATTCTCAATGGTGAAAAAGTGAAACCATTTCCTTAAGATCAGGAGGAAGACAAGGTTGCCCACTCTCACCACTGTTATTGCACAAAGTTTTGGAAGTTTTAGCCACAGCAATTGGAGAAGAAAAAGAAATAAAAGGAATCCGAATTGGAAAAGAAGAAGTAAAATTGTCACTGTTTGCATGTTTGCAGATGACATGATACTATACACAGGGAATCCTAAAGATGCCACCAGAACACTACTAGAGCTAATCAGTGAATTTGGTAAAGTAGCAGGATACAAAATTAATGCACAGAACTCTCTGGCATTCCTATATACTAATGATGAAAACCCTGAAAGAGAAATTAAGGGAACACTCCCATTTACCATTGCAACAAAAAGAATAAAATACCTAGGAATAAACCTAGCTAAGGAGACAAAAGACCTGTATGCAGAAAACTATAAGACACTGATGAAAGAAATTAAAGATGGTACAAACAGATGGAGAGATATACCATGTTATTGGATTGGAAGACTCAACTTTGTGAAAATGACAATACTACCCAAAGCAATCTATGGATTCAATGCAATCCCTATCAAACTACCAACGGCATTTTTCACAGAACTAGAACAAAAAATTTCACAATTTGTATGGAAACACAAAAGACCCCGAATAGCCAAAGCAATCTTGAGAAAGAAAAATGGAGCTGGAGGAATCAGGCTCCCTGACTTCCGACTATACTACAAAGCTACAGTAATCAAGACAGTCTAGTACTGGCACAAAAACAGAAATATAGATCAGTGGAACAGGATAGAAAACCCAGAGAAAAACCCATGCACATATGGTCACCTTATCTTTGACAAAGGAGGCAGGAATATACAGTGGAGAAAAGACAGCCTCTTCAACAAGTGTTGCTGGGAAAACTGGACAGCTACATGTAAAAGAATGAAATTAGAGCACACTTCCTAACACTGTACACAAAAATAAACTCTTAATGTATTAAAGACCTAAAGGTAAGGCCAGACACTATCAAACTCTTAGAGGAAGGCATAGGCAGAACACTCTATGACATAAATCACAGCAAGATCCTTTTTGACCAACTTCCTAGAGAAATGGAAATAAAAACAAAAATAAACAAATGAGACCTAATGAAACTTAAAAACTTTTGCACAACAAAGGAAACCATAAACCAGATGAAAAAGACAACTCTCAAAATGGGAGAAAATATTTGCAAATGAAGCAAGTGACAAAGGATTAGTCTCCAAAATATACAAGCATCTCATGCAGCTTAATATCAAAAAAAACAAACAACCCAATCCAAAAATGGTCAGAAGACCTAAATAGACATTTCTCCAAAGAAGATATACAGATTGCCAACAAACATATGAAAGAATGCTTAGCATCACTAATCATTAGAGAAATGCAAATCAAAACCACAGTGAGGTGTCACCTCACAGCAGTCAGAATGGCCATCATCAAAAAACCCACAAACAATAAACGCTGGAAGGGGTATGGAGAAAAGGGAACCCTCTTGTACGGTTGGTGAGAATGTAAATTGATACAGCCACTATGGAAAACAGTATGGAGGTTCCTTAAAAAACTAAAAATAGAACTACCATACAACCCAGCAATCCCACTACTGGGCATATACCCTGAGAAAACCATAATTCAAAAAGAGTCATGTACCAAAATGTTCATTGCAGCTCTATTTACGATAGCCAGGACATGGAAGCAACCTAAGTGTCCATCAACAGATGAGATGTGGGACATATATACAATGGAATATTACTCGGCCATAAAAAGAAATGAAATTGAGTTATTTGCAGTGAGGTGGAATGATCTAGAGTCTGTAATGCAGAGTGAAGTAAGTTAGAAAGAGAAAAACAAATACTATGTTCTAACTCATATATATGGAATCTAAAAAATAAATATGGTTCTGAGGAATTTCAGGGCAGGACAGGAATAAAGATGCAGATGTAGAGAATGGACTTGAGGACACGGGGATGGGGAAGGGTAAGCTGGGATGAAGTGAAAGAGTAGCATTGACATATATACACTACCAAATGTAAAATAGATAGCTAGTGGGAAGCAGCTTCATAGCACAGGGAGATCACCTTGGTGCTTTGTGACCACCTAGAAGAGTGGGATAGGGAGGGTGGGAGGGAGATACAAGAGGGAGGGGACATGGGTATATATGTATACATATAACTGATTCACTTTGTTATACAGCAGAAACTAACACAATATTGTAAAGCAATTATACTCCAATAAAGATGTTAAAAAAAAATGACTCTGCAATTACCAGACCCAACAAGCTCTTTTCAGGGGTTGACTGATAGTGACCTTTATTGCTGTTGCTGTGGAGGTAGCAGGAAACCTTCCATCTCTCAGGTGAACTCCCACTGCCATGTCCAGTTGGCCTCCTCTTTCATCAGACCTTCCTTTACTTGCAGTCAAAGACTTCTTCTGAGGCTCCTCTACACTTTCTTGGAAAATATTGAGTATTAACTTGGAGTACAAGGTGGTTCCTGATGGACCCTTGTGCTTTATTTACCTCTCCAGACTCCTCACTTGGTGAACTTTATTCCTTGACCCTGTTTTCAACTGCACAGAACACTGCCAACCTCTCTGCTTAGAAAGTACCCTCCTAGTCTTTCGCCCTTCTGTTTAATGACACTTGTCTTTCAAAACTCTAACTCATGTTCCTTCTCTTAAAGCTCTTTTTTAATACTGGTGAAATTGGTAATATTTAAAGTACTGAACTTAACAGCTGGTACACATGGGTACTAATGAATGAAAACAGACACTGAATGGAAACAATGTGATGTTCAATATAATACATGTGCTCTGTCCCCTGAACCAACCACACCTATTCTTACGTTTATCTATACGCAAGGCCCTCTTTCCCCCAGACTGTAAGTCTCATGATAGCATGGACCGTATTATCCATTTCTTTATTTCTAGAACCTAGTCATAGTAAAGGCACACAGTGATTCCTAATGTTTACTGACACTAAAAATATGAAATATCAGAGAAGACTGAATGCAGGCTTGGCCAAAAAAAAAAAAAAAGATATTCAAACATTTACCGAAGTGAGTATGACAGAGGTTAAGTAATTTTCTTGTATTCCCATAGGTCCTATGTAGATGCGAAACCAAGATAGCCTATCTAATAGCTGAGTCAGCAACTTCTTTGGGTAGGTTAAGGGACTGTGGCTGTAAGGAGCATAGGTCACCATTCCCTCCTTTCTCCAACACACTGTGGCATCCAACCTGATAACCTGGGTCCTTCACTTACAGGTGCAACCCATTCGTTTCTTCCTTACTTCTTTCATTGCTTTGTTTCTTAGTTCCTCCTCCCTTCCTTAAATATTCTTTGAAAAATATTTTAAATGAAGTAATGCTTAGATATATGTTTAAAAAAATAGTGAAAGCAGGAATTCAAACAGATACTTGTACACCAGCATATTAGCCAGAAGGTAGAAACATCCCAAATGTCCATCAACAAATAAATAGAGTGTGTACTACAATAGAATATTATTTAGCCATAAAAAAGAATGAATTTCTGATGTATGCTACAAGTTATAAATTTTCAAAAATTATGTTAAGTAAAATAAGTCAGACATAAATTTTATGATTCCATTGATACAATCTACCTAGAATAGGTAAATTCAAAGAGACAGAAAGTGAAATAGAGGTTACCAGGGGCTCGGGGGAGGTGGGTATGGAAAGTTATTATTTAATGAGTATAGAGCTTCTGTTTGGGATGATGAAAAAGTTCTGGAAATGAAAAGTAGTAATGATTGCACAGCCTTGTGAATATACTAATGCCACTGAATTGTACATTTTAAAATGGCAAATTTTGTTATGTATATTTTACCATAATTAAAAGATACTACTATAAGGCATGTAATAAGAACTAGCTGCCTCCCTCCCTGTACCTTCCCATCTTCCAATTCCAATCCCTAGAGTTAACAATTTGTTACTCTGTTTTCTTCTATATTTCTAAATATTTGTACTTCCAATCCTTGATTTATCACTTTTCAACTAATTTGACTAATAAATGATATCTAATTATTTCCTACTATTGCAAATGAGGATTTGGCTCTCATAATCTTCCCACTTTTGAGTCCCATCTTCTCAATAGTGCTTGCCTATGTTTGTTTTTTCTGTGTGTTTTGTCCACTCTTTTCCATGTTGGAACTTGAATACTGCTGTTAAAAGACTAGTATCATGTGTTCTTGACACACAAGACTTAGCCCCTGTACACAGTGTGTGGGGATGGAGGCCCGGCTACTCCCTACAGAGTATGCTTGTCCCTGCTTGGACAGCAATGCTGACCTGAATATCTACTCACTTGTCTGGTGACCTGGTAGTGAAGCTCAGAGAAGTTCTCTTATTTTCATGGCTGGACCCTAATATGTATATTCCCACCTGCTGGTTCTGGCTGGGTCCTGCTTCCAAAAGACCAGTCTCTTAAATTCTAATGCAGTAGCCTGTATGACTTCAATTGGTCTCACTGCCTAGAGATGTCTGCTGCTGTGGTCTGCTCTCCAGAATGAATTCCCATGGATTAGATAGTAGATAAAATCAAAGACAAGTTCACCATGCCTCTTTGTACCCTGTAATTAAGTTTATTTCATGTCCCCAGCCCTCAGCTTCCTGGTACTTTCTGCCTTCCCTTTGGATGATGTTCCAAAATGGCTCATAGTTAAGCCATCCGACGTCATGACAGGCAGCCTTTGGAGCCAACCCAAAGCAAAGCAAAACAGAACATCTTCCTTTCCCAGAGATCCAGGGGATGAAACTGGGAACTTGGGCTAGGCTTGGAGAGAAAAAATCATACATTCACAGGAGAGCACTGTGCCATGAAGGTGGGGGTCCTGGAGGAAGTAAATGACTAGAATAGGACAAAAACAAGCAATAACTAGAAGAAAAAATAGAAGTTCTGGATTTGAGTACTTGAACCTCAGCTTTTCTGCTGTAGTAATAATATCTGTCATACTTTCCTCACAGGGTTACTATAAACAGTGAGTTAAATGATACATGCAAATGTATTGTAGCAGGTGTGAATCACAGTCCCAAATGTCAAAGGGCAAGAAATTTAACATTATTTTTTCATTTCAAGCTCCATTCCCTCTAATAGCAGAAACTTCATTTTGGTCAGTTTGCGGTTCTTCCACTTCCTTTCCTTTGCTTGCAACTGAGCTCCTTGAGATTCATTTTGGATTATTAAATCAATTATCTGAAGATGTACCACAGGCAAGACACTTAAGAAAATAAAAAAAGATTTGTTCTTTTTCACAAAGAAATATGAAGTCCAGGACTTTGTTCCTTTTTAAAACTTTACCTTGAATCCTTTATGGTTCATGAAGATATCTGACTTTCTCTTGCAGAAAATGTCCCATGGCTTATCTTCCAGACTGTGACTTCCTAACGCTACCACATAGAATGCGATGTGAATAGGACGGCAAACTTGTTCAGTGCATCTGTGTGAAACACATTTTATTTTTTGATGTTCATTTTACCCTTTATGCATTCCAACAGAGATGCACTCTTTTGGTATATATGAGAATTTCACAAATACAATTGTGATTTATGAAGGCTGCCATTATAGAGAAAGGAACAAGCATTAAAAATAATGTCATTCAGGAGTACTATTTCTAGGCATTGTTCTAATTAGTTATTCACATGCCTAGCTAGTTCTGTGAGTGACTTACAATATTCTGTGAGTAACTTACAATATTCAATAAATGTACTCTGAATGCATGAATGAATCAATGAATAAAGATAAAAAAGAAGGTGATATGAAATCAGTTAAATTTGTTCTCTGGCGGCTTAGTGGCAATTGCCTTGCCTCCCCACGCCCCACCTCCACCTCCACCACTAATGAAAAGTTGGCTCTCTTTCGAGTATCTGCTCAAAGTTGATTGTCTGAGACACAGTAATCTCCTGGCCCTCTTCTGATCTGTTTCCCAGGCTGGACCACCTGCTTGCAACACCTTCCTGGCTTCTGTTCTCTCCAGACTGCTTGTCCCATTCTTCAGAGAGCTCTTGGAATTGTGCAGCTCCAGATGGGTGAGAATGCAGGAGGTGGACTTCCAGAAAGGGGAGGGTCCTGGAGGATGGTCAGGAGTCATTAATTTAGTACCTGAGGTAAATAGAGAGAGGCACCCTGGAGATCTGAGGGTATTGGAGACTGTGGGGGGCAAGTCAGTGAAGGTCTTAAAGCAGAAGGAGAGGCTCTATAATTTAACCCAGAGGTGACTGGGAATTTCCTGAGTACTTCCTGAAAGCAATTAAGTCACGTAGGTTTTTGTCTGCTTCAATTCTCACATATGAGAACGAGCAGCCTGGCTGGAGCTGCTCTCTCTTTTTCTTGTTCTTTATTATCTCACTGACCTTCTAATTTATATATATGTCACTGTCTGGATAAAAGCATTTCTAGTAGCCCTTCTTTCCCTAAAGGCTATGCATTCACGGCTCAGCTGTGACTGGCCATTCCCAAACCGTGTGTCTTTATCTTCCTACAGGAACATAAGTGTGCTGCAATTTCCAGAATCCTTTGGTCTCCAAGTAGAACCCCACCTCTCTGCCACTGTTTCATCTACTGAAGACTACTCTCTTTTCATTTCTCCAGTTGCTAAGTTTTCCCCTCCCTTAAAAATTCCTCTCAAGCTTCAGCTACTCCCCACATCTTGGTGATCTGTTTTCTAGGCTCGGAACACCTCCAAACCAAATAATCTTTGCACCTAATGGGCTTCATTACCTAAGTCCTGACAGCTATCGTATTGGCTTTCACATTTTTTGAGTAAAGTTGTTTCCCTATAACAAGAGACATATTTATTTTAGAAAAATGAGAAAATGAAGACAAATGAAAAGAAGAAAATTGAGATCAACTTTAATTTCATCATTTGGTAAAACTGCTTCTTCTCATGTAAAAATATTTTATGGATTCTCCACAAAGTAGTTGCACTTTTAGTATCTTGACTGAACAAATACATAATCAACACAAAACTCCTATGATATCAGCAGTGCTTTTAAATCAATTAATAATTTCTTTTCATAACGATATTACCCATATTTTTGGAAAAATAGTGGTACATATATGACAGAATAGGTTGTCTAGGTTGCATTTTGAGTTTGGTAACACCTATTTTCAGGGTCCTCTGTGTATTCTTGATTGACAAGCTTCCTTCTTTTTATGCAATATTATGTCATTGAGTTAGAGATTGGTAAACTCTAAAGAACTAGACAAGCACTTAAACACGTATATCTCTGTAACATTTGCATAGTCATGCATATATTTACACATTTTTAATGTTATATATATAATGTATATTATGTCACACTTGTGTAATCTATGTAAAAATCACGTGGCTGAACTACCAGTGAAGGTCAGCGTTTTCCAGGTGGACGCACCAGAATTACATAATTGTTGATGCTCTTGATGTTTTTGAATGCCTAGCAATAGAGTAGCAGAAGACCATTTTTTAAAAAGTTAGTATTTTTGTGCAAGGAATGCCTTGCATGCTGAAATGGTTTCTGTTTGTCCCCGGAAAACTGTGTAATCCTGTCCAAAATTTCCCTTTTTTGTGAACTTGGGCTTATAGCCAGCAAAATCTCTCCATGGTAACCCTCTGGGGACAGGGTGGGTGAAGGGCAGCTATACCACATGTCAGGTCAATCTAAGACACACAGAAGAGCTGAGGTTAGAGGAAAATAGATGCTATGGCTTGGATGCTTCTCCTTAGAGTGAAGGGGAGACCCAGTACAATAGCAAAGTTGAGATTTCAGTAAATGCTCAACTCTAAATTTGGCTTTGGAAACATGACGACCACACTACCCAACCAGTAAATCTATGCTGCCCTGGGCTTGCCGTGTTTGACCACTTTGTGGGGATGTGTACACTAATTTGAATGCAGCAGGAGAATAGAATAGTTCCAGTTACTAAAACAAAAGTCTGCCATAATAGCACCTAACACCTCCCCTTGTAGTGCCTAGTGGTTGTAGATACCAGTAAGAATAAGCAAGTGAGAAAGTCAGAGAAGATGAATGCAAAACAGTGATCCTGGCTCCAGGAAAGTAATCCATAAAGCAGATAATTGAGAGTTTAGTCTAATCCTTCATAGAGCTGCCTTCTTTCAGATTTTCTCGTTACATAAATTGCTCGACAGGATTAAACTAAGCACTTTCAAAGCTCCATTAACATATTCAATCTGTGAAGTTACTGTTAATGCTCTAAGGGATAACTTACTAAATTGTTAAGTCTTCATGGCAGAAAAAAACAATAATGAAGCTACTACAAGTCCTTAAGATTGTAATAATAGCACATATGTATGTTTGGAGGATCTGCTTAATTGATGTCAGTTTACCTTCTCTAAGAGAAATAATTTTGGTTTCTGAGAAAAAGGAGGAGTTAAAAGGAGACCACCACAAATAAGTGATTCTTTGCCTCTAGAAAATTCTCCTGTGTTCTCTCTCTGGATACTATGTTATTTTAGTTCTCCTGAGTAACTCAGTGTCTCTAAAAATTTGTTCCGTAGAAAATTAATTCCATAAGGTGATCTTTAAAAATTTTCCTTAATAAAATAGATTTGGGAGATGCTGCATACTATGTCACTGTCTTGGAAATTAACAATGCACAATAGAATATTAACCATCTTAAAGTTTTTGTATGTTAAATAACTCTAACTTTGTTTAATAGCTCATTTCCAAAACTTATATAATGGAACAATATTAAAAAATACTTACAGATGTTTATCCATACCTGTAAATATGGCTGCTCCAAGGTCCCCACCTTTTGAAGCAATGAGTTTTGGGGTTTCAGAGGAAAGGTGGCTTGAACTAGAATGATAAAGGCATTATTCAATTCTGACTGTCAAATAAAATATGCTTTAGGCACCTAGGAAGGCAGTAGTCATGGGCAGCAGGCTTTGTTGAAAGTTGAGATTCCTATATGCCACAGGTAGAGAACTCTAAAGAGATGATATAAGGTAGTCTTTGCTTCAGGGAAGAAAGCCTGCGTCTTCTGAATGTAGGAGTGTGGGAAGAAGAGAGTCAAAGGGAAGAGAAACACATGTGTACAATGGTTTCACTTTTAGACTAAGATCTTGTGGCAGAAGATTGCTAGGTAAATCTGCCATGAGGAAAAGTCAAAGCAGAGGGTCTTGTACATCATTTCTGGGTAAGAACTCTGGGAGAACATCACTAACCAACTGTACTGACTGGAGGGTTGGCATTAGAGTAAAAATATCAGTGTGGTGCATTCCTGTAGCCATTGAGTCCAGGTTAACAACTTTGAACCTCTTTTAGTTCCCAAATGGCATAGAAATGTTCCAAGAATTTTTACAAGACCTATGGGAGAAGAGGAAAATAACTGAGTAGAAAACCAGTAAGCCTACTGCTGAAGATGAGTGAGACAAACCACTGTACAAGATGGACCATCTCAGAGGTCAAGGGAGGAGACTTGCTATCAAGAGGTCTGATCAAGGACACAGTGGGAGTTTTCAGATTTATCTTTACTAATTAGAGTAAGGTGAGGTTGAGTCAGCAAGTGAAGACCCCTGGGTCCTGACTAAGCCAAGAGGCCAGGTCTTGTGTCGACCAGCTGTAGACATATTCAGTGGCTACTAGGAGGCTGACCAGTGACTGAAAATACAAGCAACATCTTTGAGGAAGATTAGAGAAACCAGAAGACAATAAGAGAACCTCCTGTTTTTTACTGCCACTAGGTAGGTAAAAAGTGATGTGGACTTACAGCATGTGACAGCTTCTGTGGTATAAATATACCAGGCCTGATTTTAAGCTACCAACATGATATCACCAAATACAGAGTTGGGAAGAGATGTGTATAATTGCCTCAGACTTCATGTAAACCCCACTTTTATGCATAAACTATACCTGGATGCCAAGTTGAGAAGGGATGGGGGAGGAAATAAGAGCCTGAAAGAATATTTATCTAAAGAGACTCAGATACATACTGTTAATGGCCAGTTAATGTTCTTTCCATCCCTGCTCCTCCCAAGCTACTTGGTTGAGTGGAAGATTATAAAAAATAATAATATTGGAAAAAAATCTACATATTTTACACATCAAAGTGTTAAATTTTTTAATACACTCCATTATTTGAGCACAGAATTATTTTCTACCTCTGGGTTACCAATTTGTGAATCACTACTCTTAACTACTCTGTCTTCATCAATCACTGATTTCTCTTCTTCCCATAAATTTGGGCTCAGTGTCAGGGCAGGGGGAGCCATTACTGATGCGTATGGAGGCAATGTATCAGAAGCAGTCCAGGAATCTGACTGCAGCTGGGGCCACCAGAGCCCATGCCCAGTCCCATGCCAAGATCCTGTGCCAGCTCTGCTTGCTCTAGCACTGCTCCCCTGTGGAGCAAGGGGGCTAGTGCTGAAAGGGGGAGAGCACAGACTTAAAGGGAATGGAACCAGCTCAGACCTGACCCTCAGGGCTTCTGTTCCAGTAACTTGGACCTGCCTCTGCCCCCAGTAGGATGGTGCTGGTTACTGAGGAGAAGAGAAGCCCCGGCTCACACCTGATTCTGACCTAGCCACTCCATTTCCAGCCCCAACTCCCACCAAGGTGATAGTTGCCAGAAACCTGTGGGGAAAGATGTGACTCATGTTCATGTCAGATCCACCTCTCCCACCAAAGCCACTAGGCACACATAGACTGTATAGGGACACTCCTACACAAGAACATCTCTTTAAGACCACAATATATAATTGTTTCACCAACTTTTATAGAGAAAGAGAAAGTTAAGCAAAATGAGAAGACAGAGAAATTTGTTTCAATTAAAAAAAGAAGAGAAAATCCCTGAGAAAGCAACTAGTGAAACAGAAATAAAAATTTACCAGATAAAGAGTTCAAAGCATTAATGATAAAAATGCTATGTTAATTAGGGAAAAGAATATGTGAACACAGTGAGAATTTTAACTAGGAACTAGAAAATATAAAAAATAAACAGAACTGAAGACTACAAAATTGAAATAAAAACACAATAAAAGGAATTAATGATAGACTAAGTAATGCAGAAGAATGCATAAGTGATCTGGAAAATAGAATAATGGGAAACACCAAATCAGAACAGCAAAAAGAAAAACAAACAAACAAACAAAATAACCATTTATGGGACCTCTGAGACAGCACCAAGTATACCAACATTTGCATTATAGGGGTCCCAGAAGGAGAAAAGAGAGAGAAAAGTGTTGAAAATGTATTTGATGAAATTATGGCTAAAAACATCTCAAACCTGGAAAAGGAAACAGATATCCAGCCACAGGTAGCAGAGAGGGTCCCCCAAAAGATGAACCCAAATGAACCCACAACCAGACATATCATAATTAAAATGACAAAAGTTAAAAATAGGGCAGCAAGAGAAAAATAAATACTCATATACAAGGGAACCCCCATAAAGTTATCAGCTGATTTTTCAGCAGAACCTTTGTAGGCTAAAAGGGAGTGACATGATATATTCAAAGTGGTTAAAGGAAAAACCTGCAACCAAGATACTCTACCCAACAAGATTATTATTTAGAATTTAAGGAGAGATAAAAAACCTCTCAAAGAAGCAAAAAACTAAAGGAGTTCATCAATACTAAACTAAGCCTACCCTAAAAGACATGTTAAAGGGTCTTTTCTAAGTGGAAAAAAAAGGTTATAACAAGAACTAAATATCTGTAGGAAAGAAAAAATTCCACTAGTAAAAGCAAATATATAGTAAAGGCTGAGGTTCAACCACTTGAATAGGCTGGTATGAAGATTAAAAGGCAATAAATTGCAAAACAACTATAACAACAATAATCAGTAAAGGGATAAATATGAAGATGCAAAATATGCCATCAAAAGCACAAAATGTGGGAGAGAGGAGTAAAAAATGTAAATCTTTTAAATGTTTGAACTTAAATGACTACCAGTTTAAAAAATGTAGATATAGGTCAACATATATGAACCTCATGGTAACTACAAATTAAAAACCTGCCACAGATACTCAAAAACCAGAGAGAAAGGAACCCAAGCATACTACCAAAGAAAATCATCAACGCATAAGGGAAGAAACTAAAAGAAGAAGAAAAGAACAGAGAAGAACTACAAAAACAACCAGAAAATAAGTAACAAAATAGCAATACCTATCAATAATCACTTTAAATGTCAATGGACTAAATGCTCCATCAAAAGACATAAAGTGGTTGAATTAAAAGAAAAAAAAGACCCATCTATATACTGCATACAAGAGACTCACTTCAGAGCTAAAAACACACGCACACACTGAAAGTGAGGAGCGATTTCATGCAAATGGAAATGACAACAAAGTGGGGATAGCAATATTCACAGACAAAATAGACTTTAAAACAAAGTCTATAACAAAAGACAAAGAAGGACATTATATAATAATAAAGGGATCAGTACAAGGGATAAAACACTCATTAACATATATGTAACTAATACAGCAGCACCTAAATATATAAGGCAAATATTAACAGACATAAAGGGATAAATTGACAGTAGTACAATAATAGTAGGGGACTTTAACTCCTCACTTAAATCAATGGACAAATCCCTAAGGCAGAAAAATCAATAAGGAAACAGTGGTCTTAAGTGACACATTAGAGCAGTTGGACTTAATAGATATCTACAGGACTTTCCATCCCAAAACAGCAGAATCCACACTTTTTTCAAGTGCACATGGAACATTCTCCAGAGTAGATCACATCCTAGGCCAAAAAGGAAGTCTCAACAAATTTAAGACAATAGAAATTATATCAAGCATCTTTTCCAACCAAATGGTATGAAACTAAAAATTAATTACAGAAAAAAAATGGAAAAAACACCAACACATTGGAGACTAAAAACATGTTACTAAAAAAATCAATGGATTAAAAAGAAATCAACGAGGAAATCAGAAAATACCTAGCAAGAAATGAAAATAAAAACAGAACCTTCTAATAGCTATGGGATGCTGCAAAAGTAGTTCTAAGAGAATTTTATCATGATACAGGCCAACCTCAAGAAACAAGAAAAATCTCAAATAAACAACCTAACCTTCTGTCTAAAGGAATTAGAAAGAGAACAAAAAGAGCCCAAAGTCAGCAGAAGGTAGGAAATAATAGAGTGGAAATAAATAGAGACAAAAGAAAAAAATAGAAAAGATCAATGAAACCAAGAGCAGGTTTTTGAAAAGATAAACAAAATTGATAAACCTTTTGCCAGGTTCATCAAGAAAAAAGAGGATGCAAATGAGCAAAATAAGAAAAGAAAGAGGAGAAATAACAACAGATATCACAGAGATAAAAAAAATCATTAGACTATTATGAACAGTTATATGACAACAAATTGGACAACCTATAAGAAATTGACAAATTTCTAGGAGCATACAACTTTCCAAGACTGAATCAGGAAGAAACAGGCAATCTGAACTGACCAATTACTAGTAGTGAAATTGAATTTGCAATTAAAAAAAAAACTCTCAACAAATAATAGTTCAGGACTGGACATCTTCCAAGGGGAATTCTACCAAACATTTAAGGAAAGTTAATACCTATCCTTTTCAAAATATTCCAAAAAATTATAGAGGAAGGAACACCCAAATTCATTCTATGAGGCCACCATTACCCTGATACCAAAACCAGACACAGACACTCCAAAAAAGGAAATTATAGGCCAATATCTCTGATGAATATAAATGTAAAAATTCTCAACAAGATATTAGCAAACCAAATTCAACAATATATAAAAAGGATCATACACCATGATCAAGTGGGATTTATTCCAGGATGCAAGAATGGTTCAACATTCAGAAATCAATCACCACACTAACAAAAGGAAGGATAAAAATCACATGATCATCTCAATAGATGTAGAAAAAGCATTGACAAAATCCAACATTGATTCAGGGTGAAAACTCTCATCAAAGTTGGCATGAGGGATATATTTCAATATAGGAAAGGCCATTTGTGACAAACCCACAGCTAACATCATGCTCAACAGTGGAAAGCTGAAAGCCTTTCTCTAAAATCAGGAACAAGACAAGAATGCTCACTCTCACCACTTTTATTTAACATAGTATTGAAAGTAGTAGTCATAGCAATCAGACAAGAAAAAATATATAAAAGGCATCCAATGGGGAAGGAAGAAGTAAAACTGTCACTATTTGCAGATGACATGATATTATGTATGGAAATCCCTAAAGTCTCCACCAAAAAACTATTCAAACTAATAAATGAATTCAATGAAGTTGTAGGATACAGATTAATATACAGAAATCTGTTGTATTTATATATACTAATAACAAACTATCAGAAAGAGAAAGCAAGAAAACAATCCCATTTAAAATTATATCAAAAAGAATAAAATACTTAGGAATAAACTTTACCAAGAGGTGAAAGACCTATACTCTAAAAACTGTGAAACATTGATGAAGGAAATTGAAAGTGATATAAATGAAGAGATTTGTGTTCATGGATTGGAAGAATTAATATTTTTAAAATGTGCATCTTACCAAAAGCAATCTACAGATTTAATGCTATTGTTATCAAAATACCAATGACATTTTTCACAGGTTTAGAACAAATATTCTTAAAATTTATAGGGAACCACAAAAGACCCTAAATAGCCAAAGCATTCTTGAGAAAAAGGAGCAAAGCTGGATGTATTAATATCACACTCCCTATCTTTAGACTGTACAACAAATTACAGTAATCAAAAAGAAGATGTGGTGTACACACATACACACACTCACACAATGGAATATTACTCAGCCATAAAAATGAAATTCTACTCCTTGCAACAATGTGAATGTGTATAGAGGTTATTATGCTTAGCGAAGTAATTCAGACAGAGAAATACACTCTATGTTATCATTTATATGTGGAATCTATAAAATAAGACAAATGAACAAATATAATAAAACTGAAATAGACTCAAATGACATAGAGAACAAACTAGTGGTTACCAGTGGGGAGAGGAAAGAGGGATGGGCAAGATTGGGCAGGGGATTGAGAGATACAAACTACTTTGTATAAAATAAATAAGGACAAAGTTATATTGCACAGGAAAAACATAAATTAAATAAAATATTTTGGGCTCAGGCTCAAAAGTTGGTTTCATGACTCAGGTTTGCTTTCCTCTTGGTTCTCTACTATAATTCTTTATATATATACTGTATGTAATATATTAAAATATATATAACATATAAATATATAAAACTGTATACATATGTAAATTTGTGAGTCTCTATCTGTAGTGTGACACCATCTCTAATGCTCAGCCAAATCATGGATTATTCACTTCCCCTTGGTTCTCTGTCATCCCATCTAGCAATATATTCATAACCAAAGCTAGTATTTTCACTTCTCTCAAGTCAATCTCCACTTTCCCTACTTAATTTTCCAGTATTCTTGGAATCATCCTTTTTCCTTCTGCTTACACTCACTTATAAGTAAAGTGTCTTTCACTTTTTACCCTTATGTTTCACTCTCATTGCCATAGCCCTAGTTCAAACATTCAAGACTTCACATCTAAATAATCAGAATAGTCTCTTTGTATAATGATTTTTGTTTTATTTTGAAGACATATCTTTTGTAAATATTTAAAATAGTTTATCATAAAATATAGTTAAACAAAAATAAACAAACAAGCTAAAAATAAGCCTGAAATTCCACTGCTCTATTTGTTAAATAGGATTTGTTTAATCCCATTTAATCAACACTATTTGTTAGACCTCATGGTCAGTCTTTTCCCAAGTATTATGAACATGTGTGTGTGTGTGTGTGTGTGTGTGTGTGGGCTGGGGAGTGAGAGAGAGGTACTGTGCTAAGCACTTTACATATAGAATATCCTTAATTATTCAGAAAATTCCATGAGGTAAATATAATTATTCTCATCTTACAGATGAATAAACTGGGGCTTGGAGAGTCCTGCAAAGTTATGGAGCTGGTTAAGTGGAGGAACAACAGAAGTCGGATAAATCCCCAAACCTGTGCCCTTATCACTATATTATAACACAACCATGAGAACACATTGTACACACAATAAATGTGACTATTTTTAATGCTAAATATGCATTTTATAAACATGGAATCATAGTATGCATATTACATCTAACCAACTTTTAAATTATATAATATAATTTCAATTTTTATATCAAACATATATTTAAATTTTTTACAATATTCCACTGAATGGCTGTAACATACTTCATTTATCTCTCTCCATTGATAGATATTTTATTATTTCCCTTTTTGCACTATGAGAAAGACATTTAGTAAATATTTGTGAACATACATCTTTATGGATGATGGAATTAAAAGTATTTTTTATGTTTATGTGAAATTCTCAAAATTGAACACATATATATAGTGTGGATTGGCACCATAGGGGGCAAGAGAATGAGGGGAAGCCATCGCCAGGGGGCAGGCCTGCTGCTGCTGTATCCTCATGGACCGCAAAGGAGGGTGAGAGTTCTAAATTCAAACCTGGCCTTTTAGGTCCCCATGATGTTATAGTTTTAAAAGTTTTAAGAAGGAAGAAGAAGAAAGAAAACAATCCCAGCCTAGTGGTTGCCTAATCTGTGCTTGAACACTTGCAGAAGAAAGGAGCTTACTATTTTTCCAAAACTCCCAATTCAGTTCATGCCTGTCCTTAACATTTTGGGGGCCCAAGGCAAGAAGTTCATATATTATGTGCTTAAATATTTAAAATAAATCCTTCAAGCTAAAAAAAAAAGTTATTATTATTTTTTTTCTACTCTTGGCACCATCCCATACTATGAGGTACCTGGTCTGTATGTGTGTGGACATCTTGCCCACAAGTCTGAAGTCTGCATATTCCCCCTTTGGAGCCCCCAGACTTGGATGCACACACAGGCTTGGGTGCATATATTAGAAAGGAAACTCTTAGAAAAGGTTTGGGAGTACACATAAGGATGAGATTATTTCCAACTGGTGGAATAGTTTCATGAAAGAAGGGCATTTAAGCTATGAACTCCCACAGGTGAAAATGGGAAAGAAGAGAGGAAGTATGTGTGAGGTGTGGGCAGAAGCAAAGGAGTGAGTGAATGCTGGTATGAGTGAGAAAGTGTGGTGAGGAAGCTGGTAGGGATTTTGTAAGACAAAGACCTATGGTAGGTTAGGAGGACCTAAAATGATGTAAGGAGGTGGAACTTTATCCTATAGGTAGTGGTGAATTACTAAATTTGTGAGCATGGAGGTGACATAGTTGATTAGATCTGTATTTTAGGCCACCAACTTCAGTAGCGAAATTGAAGGCGAATTGTAGGTATAGATCAGTAGAGAAACTGAATAGTCCTTCAAATTTCCTGCCTCTGAATTTTTCCTCACAATGTTCCCTCACAGTAATGGAATAAAAATTATTACTTCCTAGGCAGTCAGTCATGAAGTGTGGAAAGACAAATGGTGAGTTTAATGTTTGTCCCTAGGTCTATCATCATGCAGCATATATAGCAGAGGACTAGTAGCAGTATCCCAGCAGACACTTGCCTTCAGAAAGATGTCCAGTTCTGTTAGTGTAGAACCCATACAATGTCTTAAAAGATTTTGCTTTTCTGGAGTTTTGGCAATAGGTTTGTTGGGGTGTGTGTGTGTGTGTGGCAGTAAATACACAAATGCTGAAAACCTGAACCATATTTGCTATTTACAGTCTGGAGAGGGGCAGAGAGCAATGGGTCTCCTGTATGTCTCTGTACTGAAGGAGCTGATAAAAAGCAGAGAGAGAAAAGATAAAGACAGTTACCTTTGGGATCTAATTTGGGAATCTGAAGAACATTGCAAAACAAAATCTGTGTAGACACGGGGAAAGTAAAATATCTAGCAATTATACTCTGTTACTCTAGGCATAATTGTGGACTTTAAAAAGTACATATTATTTATAAGGAACACTATAATTATAATCATTCCATGAAATACATTATATCCTGGACTACCTGTAATAGCTCATTTGAGGCTGTCTGTGGAAGGCCAAATTATTGTTCTAATTTTGATATGTTGGTTACGGCGCAGAGGTGAGTGTTGGTGGCAGTCATCACTGGCTGTCAAATGTGCACAATCACATGCTGTGAGGAAACGGGGTTTTTTAGGGTGAAGTTCAGATATTGCACATAAATCTTCTCAATTTAAAAAAGGCGTGTGACTTGGGTTTGTTGTCTTATCTATTTACTTTGTGAAATTGAATGCAGAGCTGTTAAAGATTTAGGTATTGCACTCCTCAATCTCTATTCTTATAGCTGATGACGTCAGTGGCACCATTTCCTTTTTTCTTTTCTCTGATTATCCAGTCCTTCGTTCTGCCTCACAGCTTTTCCTGCTGACCTCTTCCTCTCTATCTTCTGTTTGTCATACTTCCTGACTGCTCACAAAGGAAGATCAAAGAAAGCTGACCATCAAGAGACTTGGGTTTTTATAATCTCAACTCTGCCACTTACTTAGTGGCATAACTTTGGGCAAATCCTATTACCTTCCTTATCCTAAATTTCCTTCATCAATACAAAGTGGAGTAGGAAATAGATGACCTCCCAGGTACTCTTCAACTCTGACATTTGTGACTCTAACAAACCCAGGATGTAATTATTATAACAGTAGTAAGAGATATAACTAAAGAAAAGCTGCTCAAAAATATGAAGTGCTTTTGTGGTAATACTACAGAGACATAATGAATGCTGTAAAACACTCCATGTGAATTAATTTTCTTATATTTTTATGAGGTTTTTTCTCCCCCAACCCAAAAACTATTTGTCAATGGAGAAATTTACTCTGTTTTTTCCTTTAATCACCATGCAGTACTATATTCAAATTTAAGGATGCTCTGGCCACTAATAATATATGCTAACATTTCTTGTGGAAGAATATTCTGAGATCTAGTTGCTATTGCACTTATTAAATTCTGTGGATAACTGATTGGTTATATAACATACTCTGTTCTACATCAAATAATGAATGAAGAACAGTTATCCAGAAGTTAAACATTTTGCAGAGCATCAATTACTACAGAGGAACTGAGATTTGAAAGCTGAGACCTGAGTTTCAGTCCTGGATTCAACAATTCTTAGTTTGTACCCAAACCCAATTGGGTCCAAGTGACTCAAAATCTTAGCATTATATTTACTCTCATCGCAGAAAATATTCTTGAAAGACCATGTGGTGTAATTTCTAGCCAGGAAATAGAGTAATAGCAGTATTAATGAAAAGCAAAAGGTATTTTAGAAAATAAAATACCTGTTTATGTTATTAAGCAGAAATCACAGTTGGATTTGTGATCAAGGGAGTTATATTTGACAAATAAAACTCCTGGTTAATGAGATTCAGGCCAGAATGATTGGGAGCAGAAATAAAGTCAGAAACCATTTGAGGGAGGGAAAAGAAGAGCAATGAGCATAGTATTAGAATATATAACTTCAAGGTGGTAGCGAAAGTTATTTGTGGACATGTCTGATAGGAAATTGAAAATAAAGCCTAGCTGTATATGTTGAGGTACTATTTGCGCAGAAATTATAATTGAAGCCTTATTAGTAGGTCTCTGAGAGAGTATAGAGTACAGATTTTCAGACTTTAGTGAGAATAAGAATATCTTGGAGTTGGTGGTTCTGACCTCAGAGATTCTGATTCAGTGGGCTTAGGATGGGACAAAGAAATCCATATATTCCACTAGCACCCCCAAGGATTTTGATGCAGATAGTCTATGCCCTATACTTTAGGGCAGTGGGTCTCAAACTTTAACATGCATCAGAATTACCTGGAGGGCTTGTTAAACCACAGATTGCTGGGCCTCATCCCTAAGGATTCTGATGCAGTAGACCATGGGGCCAGGCAAATTACCATTCTAACAAGGCAAATGCTTATGCTGCTGGTCTGGGGACCACATTTTGAGAATGCCGGCCTTAGAATGATTTCACTGCCATATAGATGTTAAAAGAGATTCAAGAACAGACTTCTGGAAAATAATCACTTTCAGGGGCAGCAGAAAGAAGAAGAACTGGTGCACAGTTATAAACCCAGAGAAAAGCACCATAGGAGTAAGCTGGCTCGAAGATGCAAGTGAGTGAGGGACTAAAAAAGGGAGCAATGGTCTGGAACAGTCTAAAAGGATGTGGCTAAGTCATGGGAAGAGTGAGCTTTCAAAATGAAGACCATGTCACTTGGCAGGACATGGTGAAGTAGGAGGACTTTGAGCTCACCTCCCTAATGAACACATCAAAACTATACACATAGAGCAACTCTTGCTGAAATTGACCTGAAGACTAGCAGACTGGCTCCTCTACAACCAAGGCTGTAAAGAAAGAATCACATTGGGTTTGGTAGGAGGACAGAAGAAGTGATCTAGATGGGACCTGCACCCCTAGTGGGTGACCCAGAAGAGGCGGGTGATATCACAGGCTCATGGATCCTCCCTGGGGGGCTTGGGGTTCAAGCCACACATTAGGCATGCCAGCCCTGGGGTCTGACACCTGGAGGACAAGCCCTTTAGTTGGTTTGAAAACCAGAGGGGCTTACGAAAGAGCTGTAAGAAACCCAGAATCTGTTCTTGGAGAGTGTGCACACAGTCTTGCTTACTCCTGGGAACACTGTGGAGGCTACAGATTGAAAACTGCCTGGTGTTCTGGCCTGCTTGCCAGGATCACCCAGTATGCCCTCCAGCCCACACTGGGTTCCTGCTCCTGCATCTCCTCTCCGGCACTGATCCCCACTAAGGTGGAGGCAGCCATTGCCAAGGAGAGTGTGCACACTTGGAGGGAACAGAACTGGTTTGGGACCTGATCCTGCCTCTGACCAGGACAGAGGCAGATATTGCCAGAGCAGGAGTCTGTGTACAGACTTGGGAGGGAGTGGAACCAGCTCCAGGGTAGAGGTTGCCACTGAAGGTGTGTGCATCTGTGTGCAGACTTGGGAACATGTGAAAACAGCTGAGTAGTATGACTCCAACCCCTTCAGTCCTGATCCAGTTTCTAACCAAGGTGGCATACCTGGGAAAAAGTAAAACCAGTGCAAAAGTGCAGCCCCAAGACCTCAGGCCCCAACCATACCCTCAATCATCATAGAGATGGCTATTATATCTGGGAGAAACCCAACTCCCTCAGGGCTCCTGCTCTAGCCCCTTGGGCCCTGACCCCACCTCCAATAGGACAGTGACTGCCATTGAGCCTAGAAGAAGCCCAGGCTCACACCTGGCTTTGGCTTCAGTCCCTCTGAATCCAGCTCTATCTCCCAGCAAGGTGGTGGGTGCCAGATCATCCAAGGGGAAGGCACAGCCTGTGCTCATTTCAGATCCAGATCTCCCACCAAAGCCACTGGGCACACATAGACTGAAAAGGGATGCTCTCACACAAGGATTTGCCTTCAAAGACGGGGACAGATAACTGTTTCACCTAATTTTGTAGAGACAGAGAAAGGTAAACAAAATGAGAAGACAGAAGAATATGTTTCAAATGAAAGAACAAGAAAAAAACCCTGAAAAACCCTAATGAAAAAGAGATAAATAGTTTACATGATAAAGAGTTGAAAGCAATAATAATAAGAATGTGAAATGAGAAATGACTTTCGGAAAACAGTAGATGAACAAGTGATAATTTCAAAGGAGAGCTAGAAAATATAAAAAAGAACAAAACAGAGCTGAAGAATATAATAATGGAACTGAAAAATACAGTAGAAGGAATTAACAGCAGATTAGGTGATACAGAACACTTAAGCAATCTGGAAGACAGAATAGTGAAAATCACCCAATCAGAATAGCAAAAAGAAAAAAAAAAAAAGATCATTTAAGGGACCTCTGGGACAACATCAAGCATACTAACATTTGTATTATAAGGGTTCCAGAAGAAGAGAGAAAGAAAGGGGCAGGAAATGTATTTGATGAAATTATGGTTGAAAACTTCCTAAACCCGAAGAAGGAAACAGATATCAAGGTACAAGAATCAAAGAGAATCCCAAACAAGATGAACCCAAAGAAACCCACAGGAAGATAAAGATAAAGATAATGATAAAGAAGACTTTTAAAGGCATTAAGAGAAAAACAGAGTCACATGCAAGGGAACCCCCATAAGGCTATCAACTGATTTTTCAACAAAAATTTTGTAAGCCAGAAGGGAGTGGCATGATATATTCAAAGTGCTGAAAGGAAAAACCTGCAACCTAGGATACTCTACCCAGCAAGATTATCATTCAGAATTGAAGGATACATAATGAGCTTCTCAGACAAGTAAAAACTACAAGAGTTCATCAATACTAAACCCATCTTGAGTCTTCTCTAAGTGGAAAAGAAAAGGCTACAAGAAATAAGAAATTATAGGAAGGGAAAAATCCCATAAGTAAGGGCAAGTATATGGTAAAGGAAGTGGTTCAACCACTTAAATAAGCTAGTACAAAGGTTAAAAGACAAAAATTATAAAATCAACTATAACTACAATGAACAGTTAAGGGATAGGCTTGAAGATGTAAAATAGGACATCAAAAACACAAAACGTGGGGAGAGGAGTAAAAATGTAGATTTTTTAGAGTGTGTTTGAACTTAAATGACCTCCAGTTTAAAAAAAGTAGATATAGTTATAGGTCAACATATATGAACCCCTAGTAAACACAAATCAAAAACCTACAAAAGACACAGAAACTAGAGAGAAAGGAACACAAGCATACCACTAAAGAAAATCACCAAACCACAAGGAAAGAAATGAACAAAAGAAGAAAAGAACAGAGAACTATAAAAACAACCATAAAACAAATAACAAAATGGCACTAAGTACATTCCTATCAATAATGACTTTAAATGTCAATGGACTACATGCTCCAATCAAAAGACATAGGGTGGCTGATTGGACAGAAAAAACAAGACCCAAGACCCATTTTATGCTGCTTATAAGAGACTCACTTCAGAGCTAAAGACTCATGCATACTGAAAGTGAGTTAATGAAAAAAGATATTTCAGGCAAATGGAAACAAATGGGGTATATATATATATATATATATATATATTTTTTTTTTGCCATTTGCAACAACATGGATGGACCTGGAGGGTATTATGCTTAGTGAAGTAAATTGGACAGAGAAAGATCAATACTTCATGTTTCTACTTATATGTGGAATCTAAAAAATAAAGCAAATGGACAAATACAACAAAACAGAAACAGACTTCTGGATACAGAGAACAAACTAGTGGTTACCAGTGGGAAGAGGGGTTGGGGGAAGCCCAGGATTGGGGAAGGTGATTAAGAGGTACAAACTACTAGGTATAAAATCAATAAGATACAAGGATGTAATGTACAGCACAGAGAATATAGCCAGTAATTTATAATTATTTTAAATGGAGTATAACCTATAAAATATTGATCCATTATGTTATACACCTGAAATTAACATAAAATTGTAAATCAACTATACTTCAATTAAAAAATTTGAAAAAATATGCTCAACATCACTAATTATTACAAAAATGCTAATCAAACTAAAAATAAGATACTGGAACATACCTAAAGTATATCTTAAATTTAAAAAATTAAAGACACCAAGTACTCACATGGAGGTGGATCATTTGGAGCTCTCATACATTGCTGGTGACAATGTAAGGCAGCATAACCATTTTGGAAAGCTGCACTTCCTCTCCTTATAAAGTTAAACATGTACGTACTGTATGAACCCCACAAAAACTTATACGTGAATATTTGCAGCAGCTTTGCTTATAATAGTTAAAAAATGGAAAACAGTAGCTATCATTCCACAAGTGCTTAGAAAAACAAACTGAGGTACATCCATACGATGGAATACTGTGCAGCAATAAAAAGAATGGACTTTAGATTCATGCGTAAACATGGATGAATCTGAGATGCATTTTGCCAAATGAAAGAACTCAGACCTGAAAGGCTACATGGTGTATGATTCCAATTATATGACATTCTGCAAAAGGAAAACTATAGGGAGGAAAACAAGTAAATGATGCCTGGAGCCATGGGGTGGGCAGAAGAGTTGTCTTTAAAGTAGTAGCACAGAGGAATTTGGGGTTGGGGTTTAGAACTCTTCCATATGGAACTGCGGTGGTAAATACATGACTCTATACACTTGTCAATCTATATATATATATATATATATATATATATATAATGAAAAATTACTCAGCCATAAAAAGAATGAATTTTTGCCATTTGCAACAACATGGATGGACCTGGAGGGTATTATGCTTAGTGAAGTAAATTGGACAGAGAAAGATCAATACTTCATGTTTCTACTTATATGTGGAATCTAAAAAATAAAGCAAATGGACAAATACAACAAAACAGAAACAGACTTCTGGATACAGAGAACAAACTAGTGGTTACCAGTGGGAAGAGGGGTTGGGGGAAGCCCAGGATTGGGGAAGGTGATTAAGAGGTACAAACTACTAGGTATAAAATCAATAAGATACAAGGATGTAATGTACAGCACAGAGAATATAGCCAGTAATTTATAATTATTTTAAATGGAGTATAACCTATAAAATATTGATCCATTATGTTATACACCTGAAATTAACATAAAATTGTAAATCAACTATACTTCAATTAAAAAATTTGAAAAAATATGCTCAACATCACTAATTATTACAAAAATGCTAATCAAACTAAAAATAAGATACTGGAACATACCTAAAGTATATCTTAAATTTAAAAAATTAAAGACACCAAGTACTCACATGGAGGTGGATCATTTGGAGCTCTCATACATTGCTGGTGACAATGTAAGGCAGCATAACCATTTTGGAAAGCTGCACTTCCTCTCCTTATAAAGTTAAACATGTACGTACTGTATGAACCCCACAAAAACTTATACGTGAATATTTGCAGCAGCTTTGCTTATAATAGTTAAAAAATGGAAAACAGTAGCTATCATTCCACAAGTGCTTAGAAAAACAAACTGAGGTACATCCATACGATGGAATACTGTGCAGCAATAAAAAGAATGGACTTTAGATTCATGCGTAAACATGGATGAATCTGAGATGCATTTTGCCAAATGAAAGAACTCAGACCTGAAAGGCTACATGGTGTATGATTCCAATTATATGACATTCTGCAAAAGGAAAACTATAGGGAGGAAAACAAGTAAATGATGCCTGGAGCCATGGGGTGGGCAGAAGAGTTGTCTTTAAAGTAGTAGCACAGAGGAATTTGGGGTTGGGGTTTAGAACTCTTCCATATGGAACTGCGGTGGTAAATACATGACTCTATACACTTGTCAATCCTTTAGACGTATACACCACAAAAATAAACTATTTACTGCACATTAATAGAAAATCAACAAGGGTGCAAATAAAGATGGAATATAGACTGTGCAGAAAAATGAAGGCCATAGCTACCTAACTGGATGTCAAAAAAGGATGTCAAGATCAGAAAAATAAAGAGGGGAGAAATCTTTAACTCCTTATTCCATTGAAAAGTCCTTGCTTTCTTTCCTTTCTCTGGTGCACTTGTCCTGCAAAATACCATTACATGTTTGGTCAGCTCCCATACATGGCTATTGAGTGCCTCAAAGTAACTAAAACCTTTTCAGAATAAAGGTATTCAACCCCATGTATTGTCCTATTTTTCCCAGCTAAGCTCTCTTTCACATTTCTCATGTTCCCAAAACCCATTTTTGAAATTACCTAGCATTTCCACCATATTTCCCCAATACTTTCAGCAGATAATCTGGTGACCTCTTTCAATGTCTTGAGCCTTGATCCTTTCCTTTTATTTGCCAGTGTACGGAATAATTAGTTGGTTCTCTATCATCCTCCAAAAGTGAGCAGAGGTTGTTTTTAGTGTGATCCTGAACTCAGGGATTTAAAAATATTTTATTATGTTTTTATCCATTAAATTATTGTTCTCTTTGATACTCAAATTTTCTCAGTTTTGGCCAGTAGGAAATACTTCAAACTGAACCCTTATCTTGCTGGTACAACCTCAGTAATCACCAATAGCCCTTTTGCTTTCCAGTATGACAAACTTTCCAGATCCATATTGTATACATCTTGTCTGAGACTGGGATTCAGCCATTTGTTCAAGAAGCCTTTACTTATTTTAATTTTTAAAAAGGTAACAAGCTGGAAATTCCAGGGTGTTCAGAATTACAGGGTGTTTTCTATTCTCTTTTTGAAGCACTCTCCTTTTGTTTCCAATACATTATTCTCTTCTAATTTTTCTTTAACTTAACTGGATGATTCTTCTCAGTCTTTATAAATGTTGATTTCCCACACAATCTCAACATACACACACTCTCCAGGTGATCATATCCATTCCTCTAATCTACATAAACTACACCCTTATGACAATATTTTTCAATCTAAGCTACCATCAAGGATCTCTCTTATAAACTCTCTATTCCTCATCACATTTCATTCTTTTTTCTTTTTAAAAATCCCTCCCTTACACCTTGCACCACCCTGTGTCCCCTCCTTATGTGTTAATGTCACTCCACCACCACCCATGCAGATTTTCAAGCCAAAATCTAGGGGCCCTTGTGGAGTCCCCCTCTTTTTCTCATTTACCACTTGCAGGCCATTACTGAGTCCTGTCAATATTAACCACTACCAGAGTGGACCACAACACCCTAACCGCCAGAAGTATTCAGGACCTCCTAATGGGTATTCTGCCTTGACTTTTGGACCCTCTTCAGTCTACTCTCAGCAGAGCAGCTGGCAGAATTTTAAAAAACGCTTAGACATGTTACTAATCTCAGCCTAAAACCCAAGGCTTACCATCACATTTAGAATAAAACCCAACCCTTTATCATGACCTTCCAGGCCTCTGTTTACTTCTCAGCCCTGATCTCTCCCCTTGTTCACACTTTGCCAGTCAAATGGCTGTGTCTATTCCTTAGACACACCAGGTTCATTCTCGCTGAGTCTTCACTCTTTCCAATAACTCTCCTGGGAATGTACTCCCCTATCACATCTCTTATTTCTAATAGCTCTCTTAGCAGTTTCCTTCATCCATCTGGAATTTATTGCAAATGTTTATTAAATAATAGAATGAATAAGTGGATAAAGCTGAATAAATCAATATTTCTTTCTTCAATTTTTTTCTCCTTCAAAAATCTTCAATTTTGATGTCAGAATGAGATCAAGAACCAGAAGAAAAGGGAGAGGAAAGATAAAAGAACTTGAAGGTAGGAAATGCTTAGTATAGTTATTGTAGTTCAAGTACTGGAAAATTCAATGAAGAACATGTAGAAGTAACCTGGCATCTCTGTTGGACTCTTATGTGAATATTAAACTTTAGATTGTTAACAATAACAAGGACACATGATATTTAGATCTATAGCTTAGGCAGTTTTAATTGATATGGAGACACGCTACTGAAATGCCTTTGCTCCTAAGATTGTACCAAATTTTCACTTAGAGTTCTGTGATGTGAGACTTGAAAATTTGTGAAAAGAAACAAAAAAACCCACAATTTTCATATATGTGTGATATGGTTTTCCTTGGCTAACTATAAGAAACAATGTTTTCAGGGAATTTTACAGCGCTTAACAGTCTTGTTCTACTGTCTTTTGGCCTCCATTATTTCTGATGAGAAATTAGTAGCCATTCAAATTGTTGTCCCCTAAATGTAATGTATAATTTTTCTCTAGATGCTTTCATGGTACTTTTACTTTTTTTTTTTTTTTTGTGGTATGCGGGCCTCCCCCTGCTGTGTCCTTTCCCGTTGCGGAGCACAGGCTCCGGACGCGCAGGCTCAGCGGCCATGGCTCACGGGCCCAGCTGCTCCGCGGCATGTGGGATCCTCCCAGACCGGGGCGCGAACCCGGTTCCCCTGCATCGGCAGGCGGACGTGCAACCACTGCGCCACCAGGGAAGCCCCAAGTACTTTTACTTTTGTTTAACTTTTTTTTAACATTGTGACTATGATGTGCCTAAGCATATGGTTTTCATTGCACTTATTCTACTTGGGGTTCACTGAGCTTTTTGAATCCATAAATATATCATTTACAAAATTTGAGAATTTAAAATCTATTATTTCTTCAAATATTTTTTTCTCCCATATTCTCTCCTCTCCTTCTGGGATGTCAATTACACATATGTTAGATCCTTTGTTATATTCCTATAAATCCTGATCATTTGGTTTCATTCTTTTTTCCCTCTGTTACTCAGATTGGATGATTTCATTGATCTATCTTTAAGTTCACTGATCCTTTCTGCATGTATTCATTCTGCTTTCAGCCCATCTACTGATTTATTTTTCACATTTCATGTTTTTTCATTTTAGAATGAAAAACTTGATTTTATTTTATAGTTTCTATTTCTTTGCTGATATTTCCTATCTTCTTATTCATCACAAGCATGTTTTCCCTTACTTCACTGAGCAGAGTTATAACAGCAGGCATAAAATCTTTGTCTACTAATTCTAACACAGAGGTTATCTTGGGATTAGTTTCTGCTGATTGTCTTTTCTCTTGAGAATTGTTGATATCTTCTTGGTTCTTCATTTGCAAAGTGATTTGGCATTATATTCTAGACATTCTGAATATTATGTGTGGTAGCTCCAAATTCTGTTACTTTCTTATGAGGAATGTTTATTTTTTGTTTGTTTGATGTTTGTTTGTTTGTTTAGGCAGACAATTAACTTGTTTGGACTCAAACTGAAAACTCTTTCTCGCGGGTGGAAGCTGCAATTTAAATTATACTCCCTTATCCTTAGCTGGGTGGCTTCTGGTTGCATGGTTCAGGGGCTACCAGAGATTTGGGCACAGTTATATAGAGAAGCTGAGGGTCCTCTCTATTTACCTCTCTTTTCCAGAATTCTCCCTTCACTATCCAGTTGCTGTAGTCTCTTAAATTCTTTCCTCTAGTTCTTCAGTCTACAAGGACTATCTATGGGTTTTAATAAATACTTTTAGTAACACCACTAGGCACTGACTACCTGCCCTCTCAGGTTAAAAGTCATAAAAACAGGAAACTGACCATGGTAGTTTCCTTTCCCTTTGTCCAAGTGCTGATTTTCCTCTTCCTTTTGGTCACTCTCCAGTAATTTCAGGTACATTTTTGCCTGTTTACTTGTTTTATTTTGTTTTGTTTTTGCACTGAGTTTATAGTTGGAATCTTCAGGAGACTCAGTATGATAGAGGTATATTTAGCTATCCTGGCAGTGGAGTTTTAAGGAATATTCTTTTAGGAATAAAGTTTACTTAAAATTTTAGTATTTTTGATATCAAAGTACTAAAATATATTTAAATGTGAGATAATAGTTAATGTCTATTATTATCCAAAATCAAAGTCTTTTTTTTTCCCTTCAAGACTTTGCTCGGACTTTTAGAATGAAAGATTATGGAATAGTTTCATAGTTTATCCTTTTCTGTAACTTATTAAATGCGATTTTCATTACTTGGTTTAATTCAGTGACTATTTTGCATGGGCATAGTTTTTGGTCATGGATATACATTGAAGGGTAAATTAGAATATCTAAGCTTAAGAAGCTCTATTTAATAGAGGAGACTAAATACATCAACAAGTATTGTAACAGAGTTATTAACTGCCATATCATAGATAGGTCCAAAGTGCTTTGGGAACACATGGAAAGGTAAAATTAGCTTTGCTTGTAGAGTAGGTGTGGAAGGACCAAGGAAAACACCATAGGAAAGATAAGATTTATAAACTGAGCCTTGAAAGTTTATGAGTTCACAGGTAGTTCAAACAGCGAGATATATATATATATATATATATATATATATGTATATATGCACATGCATACATACTGAGGGTCAAAAGCCATGAATAGTTACCTTTTAATGATGCTGTGCACACTATGTAGATATAAATTTAATTAATTTGATATCGTAATTGACATTTCAGGAGAGAATGTGATTTCATTAGGGAAGGCAATGATTTCTTTAATTCATTTTGAAAAACTTTTAATTTTGAAATATTATAGATTTATAGGAAGCTGCAAAGATAGTACAAAGAGTTTCTGTGTATTCTTAACTCATGTTCTCCTAATGGTCACATCACACATAATTATATTACAATATAAAAACCAGGAATTTAATATTGGTATAATGTATGTGTATAGCTCTATGACATTTTAACACAAGTATAGATTTGTGTAGCCACCACAGCATCAAGATAACAGAACCATTACATCACCACAAAGACCTTCCTCATGCAACCCCTTTATTATCACATGCACCTGCCCCCTCCAACTGTCCCTAACCTTTGAAATCCACTAATCTCTTTTCCATCTTTATAAGTTTTTCATCTTGAGAATGTTATATAAGTAGAATCACCTTATGTAAACTTATGAGACTGGCTTTTTTCACTCAGCACAATGCCCTTGAGATCCAACCAAGTTGTTGCAAGTACCTATATTTATTGCTGTATGTTTTTTTCTCAACATTACTTTAGCTGCATTCCTAAATGTTGATAAGTTGAGTTATCATTTTCATTAAATTCAATATATATTTTTATGTCCCTTTAGACTTCTGAACCCATGGATTATTTTGATTCCAAGTGTTTGTAGGTTTTCCTGTAACCTTTCCGTTACTGGTATTGATTTAATTCCATTGTATTCAGAGGACATACTCTGTATGATTCCAATTCTTTTAAAATTTGTTGAAGTATCTTTTATGACTCAGGATAGGGTCTGTTTTGGTAGATGGTCCATGGGTGCTTGAAAAGAATATTTGTTCTTCAGTTGTTGGTACAGTGTTCAATAAAGGTCTCTTAGCTGATATCTTTGTTGAGTTCTTCTCTAGCCTTGTTGATTTCTAATTGTTCCATCAATTACTGAGGGAGAGGGTTTAAAGTCTCTAACTGTAACTATGACTTTATATCTCCTTTCACATCTATGAGTTTTTATTTTAATTGAAGTACAGATGATTTACAGTGTTGTGTTAGTTTCAGGTGTGCAGCAAAGTGATTCTTTTTCAGATTCTTTTCCATTGTAAGTTATTACAAGATATTGACTTTAATTCTTTGTGCTATGCAGTAAATCCTTGTTGTTTATCTATTTTATATACAATAGGGTATACCTCTTAATCCCAAACTCCTAATTTATCCCTTCCTCCCCATCCCCTTTCCCTTTTGGAAGCCATAAATTTGTTTTCTATGTCTGAGAGTCTGTTTCTGTTTTGTAAATATGCTCATTTGTATCACCTTTTTAGATTCTGTATATAAGTGATGTCATATGATTTTTGTCCTATTCTGTCTTCCTTACTTCAATTAGTATGATAATCTCTAGGTCCATCCATGTTGCTGCCAATGAGATTATATCATTCTTTTTTATGGTTGAGTAATAGTCCATTGTGTAAATCTCAATCTATCTCTCTCTCTATCTCTCTCTCTCTATCTATATATCACTATATACATCTCACATCTTCTTTATCCATTCATCTGTTTAGGTTGCTTCCATATCCTTGGCTATTTTAAATAGTGCTGCTGTCAACATTGGTCACCCACCCTCTATTCATCCAAATATCCAATCTGTCAAAGAAGAAGTCTGTGAAATTGGGCTTGAGGGTAGAGAATGTTATTTCCTAAATCAGTTTTGGCTCTGGGCATTAGATGTGGGTGGAACCAGAAGGAGCGTCCAGTGCTATGTTTATAAAAGCAGGAAGCAAGACATCTTGATGTTAACTATCATCACAACTGCTGCAGTTCTTGCTGGATCGACTTCATTCGTTCTTCCCTGGAGGTAGGGACTTGCAGGGGGCAGGGGAAAAGCTGAAAGTATGGAATGTCAGGGCTTCTTGTGCAAAAAGTGGGTCAGGAGTGGGGGTGGGGGGTGGGGAGATGGGAGGAATGGGGGATGGCTAAGCCCCCACATATTCTGGGGAAGGCCCACACTGGAGAAAGATGGATGGGCCAGGACTATGTACTTGGAAGCACCGGCAATGCCCCTGGGACCCTGACCCTTACTGGGGTGTGAGCCAGGCAAGCTGGTTTTACTTTTCAGTTGACAGTACCCTGTCCTAGGCTCTGGGCTAGGCCATGAAGTGGGGAGCGGGGTGCTTGGTAGGAGTAAGGTGGAGCGGAGGAGAGGAGAGAGGGGGGTCTGCCTGGAATGCTTTGGCATCACCCACCCCGTGCTCCAGTCTAACAGTGACTGAAGGAAGGAACCTGCCACCATGGGCAAAGAGAAGACCCATATCACTATCATCAGCCATGTGGACTCTGGTAACTCCACCACCACCACCAGGCATCTCATCTACAAGTGTGGAGGGATCGACAAGAGGACCATTGAGAAGTTTGAGTGGGAGGCAGTGGAGGGAAGGCACCCGCGGTGTCTGTGTCTTGGACTGGCGGGGAGCTGGAGGAAGGATGTCCAGCTCCTGGGTGGGTCTGGTGGCAGAGCATGGACAGCAGGGTGCGCTGTCGGGTCTAAGGCACTGCTGAAGTCGCCAGACTAGGCCCCTCTGCTCACTATCGATGCTGCTCTACTCACTGCCATCCCTCTGTAGATGGGTAAGTCCTCCTTCAAGTACACTTGGGTGCGGGACAAACTGAAGGCAGAGAAGGCAGAGAGAGAGCAGTGGCAACGCCATCGACATCTCCCTGTGGAATTCTGAGACCAGCAAGTACTACCTCACCATCACTGATGCCCCGGACACAGGGACTTCATCAAGAACATGATCAAGGGCACCACCCAGGTAAAGCAGCCCATGTTCCCAGGGGCCTTCCTATGGGGGGAGGGGCGGTGGAGGGAGGGAGGAGAGGTTCGGAAGGGGAGGAAACTTAGGCTTTATTTCTGGGACTTGGGGAAGGTCAGTATCATAAGCCTTAGAAGGTTTTCCTCACCCCATACCAATCATCAATTCTGAAAGAACTGGGGGAGGACAGACTCTAATGAGGAGGCTCAGACACCGTCCTCCTCTCAGGCTGGGGCAGGGACCAGGTTTTCTGACACCCAGACAAGTAAGTCACTTGGGGTCCGGGAGGAAGGAACTAAAACCTCATGTGTTGGACTGGGTGAGAGTTTAACTGGAAGGTGGGACCTCTGTGCACAGCAGCAACCAAGGGACCCACGAATTTGTCCACTTTTGGAGAGCGTCCCATCCCGTTCCATACGTTCCCGGAGCTTTGCCAAGGGGCCTGGGCCTGCCCGAAGCTCTAGCGTCTTCCCAGCCGGTCCAGCACTCCCTCCCCTAACTAAGCCCTTGACCCCATGGTGTCTGTGTCCTTCAGGCTAACTGCAGTGTTCATCGTGGTCGGCTGCTGGGCGAGTTCTAGGCGGGCATCTCCAAGCAGGGGCAGACCCTCAAGCATGGGCTGCTGGCCTTCACCTTGGGCGTGAAGCAGCTGATCATGCCCGACAACAAGATGGACTCCACCGAGCCCACCTACATCTCCATGCGCTTCCAGGAGATCATGAAGGAAGTGAGCGCCTACATCAAGAAGATCGGCCTCAGCGGTCTTTTTGACCTTCTAGGGCTGGCACAGAGACATGCTGGAGTCCAGCACCAACGTGAGTGCGGACTGGGTCTGCGGATGGCTGGGCAGCTGGCGCGGGTCCTGGTCCTGGTCCTGGGGTGGGCGCCCAGGTAGCCACGTCCCAGGCTCACCTCTCTTTGCTCTGCATCCCCATCTCTGCAGATGCCTTGGTTCAAGGGCTGGAAGGTTGAGCGAAAGGAGGGCAGCGCCACCAGGGTGACTCTGCTGGAAGCTCTGGACTCCATCCTCCCTCCCACTTGCCTGGTCAACAAGCCTCTGAGGCTGCCTCTGCAAGAATTGTACAAGATTGGAGGTGAGGTGACGGGGCTTCTATAGGAATGATGGAGTTGAATGAGCTCCGGTGTGTGATTTGCCAGGGTTCAGATCCTGACTTGTGAGCTGAGATAAAGTGCCAAAGCCCCCAGCATTTCCAGTTTATCTGATACACAGCATAAATAGCCAGTCATCGGATTCAGCGCTTCCTACCAGTGCTGCAGGTGACCTTGGTCCTTGATCCCAAGAACCAAGGGACCTCCCAGGAAGCCAGTTCTCACTGGGTGGGTCTAGAATTGTTGTGACTGCCTGCCCTTCTCCTTTGCACAGGTATTGGCACTGTGCTCGTGGGCCGTGTGGAGACTGGCTTCCTGAAACCTGCATGGTGGTCATCTTTCCTCCAGCAGTGTCACCACAGAGGTCAAGTCTGTGGAGATGCACCACGAGGCCCTGCCAGAGGCCCTGCCCGAGGCCCTGCCCGGTGACAACGTGGGCTTCAACGTGAAGAATGTGTCCCTGAAGGACGCGGCAACGTGGCCAGAGACAGCAAGAATGACCCCTCAAATGGAGGCCCATAGGCTTTGTGGCGCAACTAAGTGCCTGGGGAAGTCAAGGGCCTTGGCGCTCGTCGGTGGTGGAAGTGCTTGTTAGGAATTAGTCCTGAGGGATTTCCCTGGTGGTCCAGTGGCTAAGGCTCAGGCTCCCAATGTAGGGGGTCTGGTTGGATCCCTGGTCAAGGAACTAGATCCCACATACTGCTAACTAAAGTTCCCAACATGCTACGAAACTAAAGTATTTTAGGGCCCATAGGCTTTGAAGTGTTTTCTTATGCAGGGCTCTATCCCATCCTTCTCCCATTTCCCTCAAACATAAAACGATATTACAATGGCATAGTGTCAATATGTTAGTCCAACACTACCACGTCTGTCCCTCTCACCCACCTTCTCTTTAATATGTATTTTTTTAACTAAAGTAAAGTTGATTTACAGTGTTGTGTTAGTTCAGGTGTGCAGCGAAGTGATTCAGTTCTCGCTGTATATCTATCTAACTATATCTATATCTATTCTTTTTCAGATTATTTTCGATTACAGGTTATTACAAGATATTGACTATAGTTCCCTGTGTTACGCAGTAGGCCTTTGTTATTTATCTATTTTATATATAGTCGTATGTATCTGTTAACCCCAAACACCTAATTTATTCCCCCCCACCCCCAATTTTCCCTTTGGTAACCATAAGTTTGTTTTCTATGTCTGTGAGTCTGTTTCTGTTTTGTAAATAAGTTCATTTGTATCATTGTTTTTAGACTCCACATATAAGTAATGTCATATGATGTTTGTTTTTCTCTGTCTGACTTCCTTCATCTTAGTATGAAAATCTCTAGATCTATTCCTGTCTTCTCCTCCTCTCCATTCTGTTCCTGCCCAGGATGCCCCTCCCCACTTATAATGGAAAAGAATCTGAAAAAGAATATATATACATAGATATATGTATATATATACATATATATATGAATCACTATGCTCTACACCTGAAACTAACACAACATTGTAAATCACCTATACTTCATTTTTTTAAAAAAAACTTATAGATATGAAAGGAGATATAGACAAATCACAGTTATAGTTAGAGACTTTAAATCCCCTCCCTCAGTAATTGATGGAATGATTAGACAGAAATCAACAAGACTAGAGAAGAACTCAACAGATATCAGCTAACAGGAGCTAAGAGACCTTTATTGAACACTGTACCCAACAACTGAAGAACAAATATTCTTTTCAAGCACCCATGGACCATGTACCAAAACAGACCCTATCCTGAGTCATAAAAGATACTTCAACAAATTTTAAAAGAATTGGAATCATACAGAGTATGTCCTCTGAATACAATGGAATTAAATCAATACCAGTAACGGAAAGGTTACAGGAAAACCTACAAACACTTGGAATCAAAATAATCCATGGGTTCAGAAGTCTAAAGGGACATAAAAATATATATTGAATTTAATGAAAATGATAACTTATCAACATTTAGGAATGCAGCTAGTGTAATGTTGAGAGAAAAACATACAGCAATAAATATAGGTACTTGCAACAACTTGGTTGGATCTCAAGGGCATTGTGCTGAGTGAAAAAAGCCAGTCTCATAAGGTCACATAAGGTGATTCTACTTGTATAACATTCTCAAGATGAAAAACTTATAAAGATGGAAAAGAGATTAGTGGATTTCAGAGGTTAGGGATAGTTGGAGGGGCAGGGTACATGTGATAGTAAAGGGGTTGCATGAAGGAAGTCTTTGTGGTGATGTAATGGTTCTGTTATCTTGATGCTGTGGTGGCTACACAAATCTATACTTGTGTTAAAATGTCATAGAGCTATACACATACATTATACCAATATTAAATTCCTGGTTTTTATATTGTAATATAATTATGTGTGATGTGACCATTGGGAGAAGATGGGTGAAGAATACACAGAAACTCTTTGTACTATCTTTGCAACTTCCTATAAATCTATAATATTTCAAAATTAAAAGTTTTTCAAAATGAATTAAAGAAATCATTGCCTTCCCTAATGAAATCACATTCTCTCCTGAAATGTCAATTACGGTATCAAATTAATTAAATTTATAGCTACGTAGTGTGCACAGCATCATTAAAAGGTAACTATTCATGGCTTTTGACCCTCAGTATGTATGCATGTGCATATATACATATATATATATCTATCTCGCTGTTTGAACTACCTGTGAACTCTTATAAACTTTCAAGGCTCAGTTTATAAATCTTACCTTTCCTATGGTGTTTTCCTTGGTCCTTCCACACCTACTCTACAAGCAAAGCTAATTTTACCTTTCCATGTGTTCCCAAAGCACTTTGGACCTATCTATGATATAGCAGTTAATACCTCTGTTACAATACTTGTTGATGTATTTAGTCTCCTCTATTAAATAGAGCTTCTTAAGGGTAGATATTCTAATTTACCCTTCAATGTATATCCATGGCCAAAAACTATGCCCATGCAAAATAGTCACTGAATTAAACCAAGTAATGAAAATCGCATTTAATAAGTTACAGAAAAGGATAAACTATGAAACTATTCTATAATCTTTCATTCTAAAAGTTCAAGCAAAGTCTTGAGGGAAAAAAAAGACTTTGATTTTGGATAGAAATAGACAGTAAATATTATCTCTCATTTAATTGTATTTTAGTACTTTGATATCAAAAATACTAAAATTTTAAGTAAACTTTATTCCTAAAAGAATATTCCTTAAAACTCCACTGCCAGGATAGCTAAATACACCTCTATCATACTGAGTCTCCTGAAGATACCAACTATAAACTCAGTGCAAAAACAAAACAAAATAAAACAAATAAGCAGACAAAATGTACCTGAAATTACTGGAGAGTGACCAAAAGGAAGAGGAAAATCAGCACTTGGACAAAGGGAAAGGAAACTACCATGGTGAGTTTCCTGTTTTTATGACTTTTAACCTGGGGGTGCAAGCAGTGCCTAATGGTGTTACTAAAAGTATTTATTAAAACCCATAGATAGTCCTTGTAGACTGAAGAACTAGAGGAAAGAATTTAAGAGATTACAGCAACTGATAGTGAATGGGGAATTCTAGAAAAGACAGATAATCAGAAGAGACCCCAATAGCCAAAGCAATCTTGAGAAAGATAAACAAGGTGGAAGCATCACATTTCTTGATTTCATACTATATTACAAAGCTATAGTTATCAAAACAGTATAGTACTGGCATAAAAACAGACACTTAGATAAGTGGAACAACAGAGAGCCCAGAAATAAATCAGTAGTCATGCATGACTTTGAACGGTTCAAGAATTCACTTAAGGAATTATCTGCAAATGTTGTGGAAATAGGAAGAGAACTAGAATTAGAACTGGAATCTAAAGATATGACTGTATTCCTTCATTCTTATGTTACAACTTTAACGAATGTGGAGTTGCTTGTTATAGATGAGCAAAGAAAGTGGTTTCTTGACACAGAATCTACTCCTGGTGAGATGCTGAAGATGGCTGAAATAATAACAAAGCATGTAGAATATAACATAAACTTAAATTGATATAGCAGTGGTTGAGAAAATTTACTCCATTTTTGAATGAAGTTCTACTGTGGGAAAACTGCTATCAAGCAGCACTGTATGCTCCAGAGACATTGATCGTGAAATGAAGAGTCAATCAATGAAGCAAACTTCATTGCTGTCTTAGTTATAGAAACTGCCACAGCCACTCTAGCCTTCAGCAAACACCACCATGATCAGTCAGCTGCCCTCAATATCAAGGAAAGACCCACCACCAGCAGAAAGATTACAACTTGTTGAAGGCTCAGCTGATAGCATTTTTTTAGCAATAAAGTTCGTTGTGAAATTAAGGTATGTACACTGTTTAGACAATGTTATTTCACACTTAATAGACCACAGTATAGTATAAATATAACTTTTATATTCACTGGGCAAAAAATTTGTGTGACTCACTTGCAATATTTACTTTGTTGCTGTGGTCTGGAAACTGAACGCATAATATCTCCAAGGTATGCCTGTATTTTGCATATACTATCAAGAGTTTTTAGCTGTACTTAATAAAAGGAATAGCAAAATATACATTCGCTCCATTTTTGTGGAAGGTGAAGTCTAAGAATTTTCTAATCCACTTTTTCTGAATAGGTAGTTTATTAACATAACACAAACTCCAACAAAGTATAACAAATTATATCATAAAATGTCTCTTTTTTCTTGTTCTTCTTCTGCCATATTCCTACTCTACCTCTGCCCATAGTTTCCTTTTTATTCCTTCAGAGTTCTGTATGCTTATATGAGGAAATGATAAATACAGATTATTTTTATCCCATCTTTTTTACATAAAAGGTGGTCTAATATATACACTGTACTGATCCTTTTCCTCCCCTCTCCATTTATCTATATATTTCAGAGACCATTTTATATCAGGGACATAAAGAGCTTTCTTGTTCTTTTTTTAAAAAATTAATTAATTAATTAATTAATTAATGTATTTTTGTCTGCATTGGGTCTTCATTGCTGCATGCGGGCTTTCTCTAGTTGAGGTGAGCAGGGTCACTTAAGGAATTATCTGCAAATGTTGTGGAAATAGGAAGAGAACTAGAATTAGAACTGGAATCTAAAGATATGACTGTATTCCTTCATTCTTATGTTACAACTTTAACGAATGTGGAGTTGCTTGTTATAGATGAGCAAAGAAAGTGGTTTCTTGACACAGAATCTACTCCTGGTGAGATGCTGAAGATGGCTGAAATAATAACAAAGCATGTAGAATATAACATAAACTTAAATTGATATAGCAGTGGTTGAGAAAATTTACTCCATTTTTGAATGAAGTTCTACTGTGGGAAAACTGCTATCAAGCAGCACTGTATGCTCCAGAGACATTGATCGTGAAATGAAGAGTCAATCAATGAAGCAAACTTCATTGCTGTCTTAGTTATAGAAACTGCCACAGCCACTCTAGCCTTCAGCAAACACCACCATGATCAGTCAGCTGCCCTCAATATCAAGGAAAGACCCACCACCAGCAGAAAGATTACAACTTGTTGAAGGCTCAGCTGATAGCATTTTTTTAGCAATAAAGTTCGTTGTGAAATTAAGGTATGTACACTGTTTAGACAATGTTATTTCACACTTAATAGACCACAGTATAGTATAAATATAACTTTTATATTCACTGGGCAAAAAATTTGTGTGACTCACTTGCAATATTTACTTTGTTGCTGTGGTCTGGAAACGGAACGCATAATATCTCCAAGGTATGCCTGTATTTTGCATATACTATCAAGAGTTTTTAGCTGTACTTAATAAAAGGAATAGCAAAATATACATTCGCTCCATTTTTGTGGAAGGTGAAGTCTAAGAATTTTCTAATCCACTTTTTCTGAATAGGTAGTTTATTAACATAACACAAACTCCAACAAAGTATAACAAATTATATCATAAAATGTCTCTTTTTTCTTGTTCTTCTTCTGCCATATTCCTACTCTACCTCTGCCCATAGTTTCCTTTTTATTCCTTCAGAGTTCTGTATGCTTATATGAGGAAATGATAAATACAGATTATTTTTATCCCATCTTTTTTACATAAAAGGTGGTCTAATATATACACTGTACTGATCCTTTTCCTCCCCTCTCCATTTATCTATATATTTCAGAGACCATTTTATATCAGGGACATAAAGAGCTTTCTTGTTCTTTTTTTAAAAAATTAATTAATTAATTAATTAATGTATTTTTGTCTGCATTGGGTCTTCATTGCTGCATGCGGGCTTTCTCTAGTTGAGGTGAGCAGGGACTACTCTTCGCTGTGGTGCGTAAGCTTCTCATTGCAGTGGCTTCTCTTGTTGTGGAGCACGGGTTCTAGGTGCACGGGCTTCAGTAGTTGCCATGTGCAGGCTCAGTACTTGTGGCTCGTGGGCTCTAGAGCGCAGGCTCAGTAGTTGTGGCGCACAGGCTTAGTTGCTCCACAGCATGTGGGATATTCCCGGACCAGGGCTGCTTAAACCCGTCCGGGAAGCAGATTCTTAACAACTGTGCCATCAGGGAAGTCCTCTTGTTCTTTTTAATAGTTCCAGAGATTTCTACTGTATTAGTAGAAGACAGTGTTTTAATGGTATTTTCTAAATTATGTTGGTAAAGTATGAATTTCCTCAGAAGTATTAATATCTTTTTATAATGCATAATCTACCAGTGTTTATTCTTAGTTAAACTGTCAGATATTTCGGAAAGTTGGAGCCAGCTTCTGTGTTTTTCTTTCTAGAATTGCTTACATGTAATATGTTTATTTTGTAGATTAAAACATTTGTCATATATATATATTTTTGTATACTGTGTTTTCCAGATGATCTCAAGGATTCCATGATTCTGACATCTTAGGAGAAAAAGAAAAATGCCAAGTCTAATTATGGGAGTTACAGAAGTGTTTAGTGTTTCTAATTGCAAGAAAGTGCAATGCAAGATTTGGATGTTTTCTTTCTACTTTCAGAAGAATGCCAGTAGATGTAGGCTTTCCCTAGGCTCTCTTCCCTGTTCCAAAGGCATGTCTCATGGAGCCCACAGTCAAGTGCTGTCCATCTAAACCAATGTTGTGATTTGTATGAGGTCTTTAGCAAAAACAGTTTTTACAAGATTTGCCAGCTCACATGAATTAGTCCAACCTAACCACCTGGTAAGAAATTAGAAGCTTCTGATTGAAACATAGAAAAAGCAGTTCACTTGCCACAGATAGGGAAACTGCAAAGAAGGAAACTAAAAGAGGTTTTGAGAATTTTTCTTCAGAGGAGAGTTCTCTTTTTAGGTTTCTTGGCATCATTCTCACAGGTTTTACTGTGCTGCCTGTGAGACTTACCCCTGCCCCCACGATGGAAGAAAGGAAAGAATCAAGATTGTAACTTTTCCTCCTATTTCTACAATTACCATAAGGAGTTAATGGTATAACAGGAGGTAGCTGAATCAGAGTATAAGAATTTGGTTTATTTTAATGCAGTCATATTGGTAAGTCAAATGGTTAGTAGAGAGTATGGTACAAGGTAGCCATCAATAAGCATTACTAAATAAATAATGTCAAGGAAATTAAACAAGTTGCTTTGAAAGTATCAACTTAGATCTAAATTGGCTCAAGACACTTGTAGCTGACATACAACCTTTTTTCACTTTTTGTTTTTATTAATGAAATCAAGACTTTTGCTGAGGGAAGGTGATCCTAACCCCAACTCAGAGATAAATCCTAATTAGCCTAAGCCAGTCACTTGCCAGTGTTTGTCCTAGCAATAGGCATGTGATATAATTTTGACCAGTGAAATATAAAAGGGAGTGTTATTGGTTTTATTTTGTTGTTGTTGTTTGTTGTTGTAGTTCATTTTTTTGCAAAAGGTTTCCTTACATAAAAAGAAATCCTTAGGAAGAAACAGGATTTCCTATTCCTGGAAATGTGTCAGCTATTTTGTCTGATCTTGACTGAAGACAAAACCAGTTCTCTGAGGATGGCAGAGTGTCAAATGGGAAGAATTCAAGACCTTGATATTGTTATCAAGCCTAGAATTTACCAACTCTGGAGCCTTGTTATATTCCATTTATGTGACATAATGAATTCTCTATATTTTTAAAATTATTGTAATTTGCATTTTCTTTTATTTACAAACAAAAGCATACTAACTGATAAAATATCTTAATGTGATACATTTGAACAAAAGAGCAGTGATAATTCATTTGTGAAAGTGCATGTATTCAAACACACATTGGTCATGCAGATTTGCACAAATGACAGTTGACTAAGTTTCCATTTGATAATTCCTTTTCTCCCCTGAAGAAACATGGATTTTGAAATAATGTACAATTATTTGATAAATATAATGTTACAAGTTCAGAATTTACTTACAGATTTTGAAGAATGAAAGACATACTATTACATTATTTTGCAATCCTCTGAATATTTCTGAATTACCAAATAGTATAACTTACTTTCAAGAAAATCTGAGAGAGTTGAAGTAGATCTCTGTTCATCAAGAAAACATAGTTTTCATAAACTTTTCAGACCAAGTTTATGAATCCTTGGGTTACACTGGAGTTTCTGACTATGTGATAAAAACCTGAGATATGTTTGAATCAATTTGCTCTCTAAAAGTATATTTTCTTATGAATTTACAGAACTCAAAATTGAGTGCTATTGATGTAAATCTGAAACCAGAACTGAGTTCTGACCCATGAAAATTTCTGTAGCTCCCCAGAAGAGTTCAGTTCAGTCTGTTAAATATCACCATTCTTAATGATTAACCATGGCTGATCAATGACTTTTGAGGGTGGCAACAGTCTTTTCTAAGAAGTCTTCCCTGTTGAAACTACAGCATATTACTTTTAAGCCAGTATACCTTTTCAGCAACCTTGGAAATTTCACAGCCATTAAATCAAGGTATGATTTAATTCTATAGGGGATTATATTGGAAAGTTGAAATTGAGGAAGCAGCAATCAAGGTGGCCATGATATTAGATAGACAATAAATATTTGCATGGAGAGCCAGAGATAGGAAAAGTGCCTTTAGTCATATTATTCATTACAAAAAGCAAAGAAATGACAAGCATCTTATTGACATTGTAGAGGAGAAGTTTATAAAATTTCCTGGTGAGGAGAAGGGTCAAGACAGCAGAGTAGAAGGACGTGCTCTCACTCCCTCTTGTGAGAACACTGGAATCACAACTAACTGCTGGACAATCGTTGACAGGAAGACACTGGAACTCACCAAAAAAGATACCACACATCCAAAGACAAAGGAGAAGCCACAATGAGACGGTAGAAAGGGTGCAATCACAATAAAATCAAATCTCATAACTGCTGGGTGCGTGACGCACAAACTGGAGAACACTTATACCACAGAAGCCCACCCACTGGAGTGAAGGTTCTGAGCCCCACGTCAGGCTTCCCAACCTGGGGATCTGGCAACGGGAGGAGGAATTCTTAGAGAATCAGACTTCACCTAGTAGGAAGTGGGATTTGATTGCAGGACTTCGACAGGACTGGGGGAAACAGAGACTCCACCCTTGGAGGGCACACACAAAGTAGTATGGGCATCGGGACCCAGGGGAAGGAGCACTGACCCCATAGGAGACTGAACCAGACCTACCTGCTAGTGTTGGAGCTCCACCCTTGAAGGGCACACACAAAGTAGTATGGGCATCGGGACCCAGGGGAAGGAGCACTGACCCCATAGGAGACTGAACCAGACCTACCTGCTAGTGTTGGAGGGTTTTCTGCAGAGGCAGGGGATGGCTGTGTCTCACTGTGTGGACAAGGACACTGGGGGTAGAGATTCTGGGAAGTACTCCTTGACGTGAGCCCTCCCAGAGTCCTCCATTAGCCCCGCCAAAGAACCCTGGTAGGCTACAGTGTTGGGTTGCCTCAGGCCAAACAACCAACAGGGACTGGAACCCAGCCCCACCCATCAGCAAACAAACTGATTAAAGTTTTACTGAGCTCTGCCCACCAGAGCAACAGCCAGCTCTACCCACCACCAGTCCCTCCCATCAGGAAACTTGCACAAGCCTCTTAGATAGCC
>NC_041229.1:32950376-32950744 GCF_002837175.3 Physeter macrocephalus
GAAGACAGAATGGTGGAATTCACTGCTGTGGAACAGAATAAAGAAAAAAGAATGAAAAGAAAGACAGCCCAAGAGACCTCTGGGACAACATTAAATGCAACAAAATTCGCATTATAGGGGTCCCAGAAGGAGAAGAAAGAGAGAAAGGATCTGAGAAAATATTTGAAGAGATTGTAGTTAAAAACTTCCCTAACATGGGAAAGGAAATAGGCACCCAGGAAGCACAGAGAGTCCCATACAGGACAAACCCAAGGAGAAACATGCCGAGACACATAATAATCAAACTGGCAAAAATTAAAGACAAAGAAAAATTATTAAAAGCAGCAAGGGAAAAATGACAAATAACATACAAGGGAACTCCCATAAGG
>NC_041229.1:32950866-32951806 GCF_002837175.3 Physeter macrocephalus
AAGTGATGAAAGGGAAGAACCTACAACCAAGATTATTCTACCCAGCAAGGATCTCATTCAGATTCAATGGAGAAATCAAAAGCCTTACAGACAAGCAAATGCTAAGAGAATTCAGCACCACCAAACCAGCTCTACAACAAATGCTAAAGGAACTTCTCTAAGTGGGAAACACAAGAGAAGAAAAAGACCTACAAAAACAAACCCAAAACAATTAAGAAAATGGTAATAGGAACATACATATCGATAATTACCTTAAATGTGAATGGATTAAAAGTTCCAACCGAAAGACACAGGCTTGCTGAATGGATACAAAAACACAACCCGTATATATGCTGTCTACCAGAGACCCACTTCAGACCTAGGGACACATACAGACTGAAAGTGAGGGGATGGAAAAAAATATTCCATGCAAATGGAAATCAAAAGAAAGCTGGAGTAGCAATACTCATATCAGATAAAATAGACTTTAAAATAAAGAATGTTACAAGAGACAAGGAAAGACAGTACATAATGATAAAGGGATCGATCCAGGAAGAAGATTATAAATTATAAATATATATACAATTATATTGTATATATATATATTATATATACAATTATAAATATATATACAATTTACTGTATATATAAATTATATATACAATTATAAATATATATGCACCCAACATAGGAGCACCTCAATACATAAGGCAACTGCTAACAGCTATAAAAGAGGAAATTGACAGTAACACAATAATAGTGGGGAACTTTAACACCTCACTTACACCAATGGACAGATCATCCAAGCAGAAAATTAATAAGGAAACACAAGCTTTAAATGACACAATAGACCAGATAGATTGAATTGATATTTATAAGACATTCCATCCCAAAACAGCAGATTACACTTTCTTCTCAAGTGCGCATGGAACATTCTCCAGGATAGATCACATCTTGGGTC
>NC_041229.1:32952446-32954509 GCF_002837175.3 Physeter macrocephalus
AAAGAGGAAGTCAAAAAATACCTAGAGACAAATGACAATGAAAACACGATGATCCAAAACCTAAGGCATTCAGCAAAAGCAGTTCTAAGAGGGAAGTTTATAGCTCTACAAGCCTATCTCAGGAAACAAGAAACATCTCAAATAAACAATCTAACCTTACACCTAAAAGAACTAGAGAAAGAAGAACAAACAAAACCCAAAGTGAGCAGGAGGAAATAAATCATAAAGATCAGAGCAGAAATAAATGAAATAGAAACAAAAAAAATAGCAAACATCAATAAAACTAAAAGCTGGTTCTTTGAGAAGATAAACAAAATTGATAAACCATTAGCCAGACAATCAAGAAAATGAGGGAGAGGACTCAAATCAATAAAATTGGAAATGAAAAAGGAGAAGTTACAACAGACACTGCAGAAGTACAAAGCATCCTAAGAGACTACTACAAGCAACTCTATGCCAATAAAATGGACAACGTGGAAGAAATGCACACATTCTTAGAAAGATATAACCTTCCAAGATTGAAGCAGGAAGAAATAGAAAGTATGAACAGACCAATCACAAGTAATGACATTGAAAACGTGATAAAAAAATCTTCCAACAAACAAAAATCCCGGACCAGATGGCTTCACAGGTGAATTCTATCAAACATTTAGAGAAGAGATAACACCCATCCTTCTCAAACTCTTCCAAAAATTGCAGAGGAAGGAACACTCCCAACCTCATTCTATGAGGCCACCATCACCCTAATACCAAAACCAGACAAAGATACTACAAAAAAGGGAAAATTACAGGCCAATATCACTGATGAATATAGATGCAAAAATCCTCACCAGAATACTAGCAAATGGAAGCCAACAACACATTAAAAGGATCATACACATGATCAAGTGGGATTTATCCCAGGGATGCAAGGATTCTTCAATATATGCAAATAATTCAGTGTGATACATCATAATAAGCATGTTGAAGAATAAAAACCATATGATCATCTCAATAGATGCAGAAAGAGCTTTTGACAAAATTCAACACCCTTTATGATAAAAACTCTCCAGAAGGTGCGCATAGAGGGAACCTACCTCAACATAATAAAGGCCATATATGACAAACCCACTGCCAACATCATTCTCAATGCTAAAACACTGAAAGCATTTCCTCTAAGATCAGGAGCAAGACAAGGATGTTCACTCTCACCACTATTACTCAACATAGTTTGGAAGTCCTAGCCACGGCAATCAAAGAAGAAAAAGGAATAAAAGGAATACAAATTGGAAAAGAAGAAGTAAAGCTGTCACTGTTTGCAGATGACATGACACTATACTTAAAGAATCCTAAAGATGCCACCAGAAAACTACTAGAGCTAATCAATGAATTTGGTAAAGTAGCAGGATACAAAATTAGTGCACTGAAATATCTTGGATTCCTATACACTAATGATGAAACATCTGAAAGAGAAATTAAGGAAACAATCCCATTTACCATTGCAACAAAAAGAATAAAATACCTAGGAATAAACCTACCTAGGGAGACAAAAGACCTGTATGCAGAAAACTGCAGGACACTGATGAAAGAAATTAAAGATGATACCAACAGATGGAGAGATATACTATGTTCTTGGATTGGAGAAACAATATTGTGAAAATGACTATACTACCCAAAGCAATCTACAAATTCAATGCAATCCCTATCAAATTACCAATGGCATTTTTTACAAAACTAGAGCAAATAATCTTAAAATTTGTATGGAGACACAAAAGACCCTGAATAGCAAAAGCAGTCTTGAGGGAAAAAAACGGAGCTGGAGGAATCAGACTGCCTGACTTTAGACTATACTACAAAGCTACAGTAATCAAGACAATATGGTACTGGCACAAAAACAGAATTATTGATCAATCTTTCTATCAACAAGATAGAATGCCCAGAGATAAACCCACGCACCTATGGTCAACTAATCTATGACAAAGGAGGCAAGGATATACAATGGAGAAAAGACAGTCTCTTCAATAAGTGGTGCTGGGAAAACTGGACAGCTACATGTAAAAGAATGAAATTAGAACACTCTCTAA
>NC_041229.1:32954722-32955392 GCF_002837175.3 Physeter macrocephalus
AGCAAAAATATACAAATGGGACCTAATGAAACTTAAAAGCTTTTGCACAGCAAAGGAAACCATAAACAAGATGAAAAGACACCCCTTAGAATGGGAGAAAATATTTTCAAATGAATCAACAGACAGGATTAATCACCAAGTTATATGAACAACTCATGCAGCTTAATAGTAAGAAAACAAACAACACAATCAAAAAATGGGAAGAACACCTAAATAGACATTTCTCCAAAGAAGACATACAGATGGCCAAGAAGCTCATGAAAAGCTGATCAACATCACTAATTATTAGAGAAATGCAAATCAAAACTATAATGAGGTATCACCTCACACCAGTTAGAATGGGCATCATCAGAAAATCTACAAACAACAAATGCTGGAGAGGGTGTGGAGAAAAGGGAACCCTCTTGCACTGTTAGTGGGAATGTAAATTGATAACAGCCATTATGGAGAACAGTATGGAGGTTCCTTTAAAAACTAAAAATAGATTTAACATATGACTCAGCAATGCCACTACTGGGCATATACCCAGAGAAAACCATAATTCAAAAAGACACATGCACCCCAATGTTCATTGCAGCACTATTTACAATAGCCAGGTCCTGGAATCAAACTAAATGCCCATCGACAGATGAATGCATAAAGATGTGGTACATATATACAATGGAATATT
>NC_041229.1:32955601-32986099 GCF_002837175.3 Physeter macrocephalus
ATGCATATATGTGGAACCTAGAAAAATGGTACAGATGAACCGGTTTGCAGGGCTGAAATTGAGACACAGATGTAGAGAACAAACGTATGGACACCAAGGGGGGAAAGAGGCAGGGGGGTGGTGGTGGTGGTGTAATGAATTGGGCGATTGGGATTGACATGTGTACATTGATGTGTGTAAAATGGATGACTAATAAGAACCTGCTGTATAAAAAAATAAACTTAAATTTAAAATTAAAAAAATTTCCTTGTAACAGTGAAATGATAGATAATAATTAATTTTGATGTTCCCATTGTTAGTAATTTGTTATATAAAATAGTGTAATTGAGTTTTTTATTCAATGTGTAGTCTATATTAATTTATTTGAATAAATGTTATTATATTTGTATGTCTATAAATCACTTTAACAAAAACAGTTGTGATTTTGTTTCTTTAACCCTGTTTTCCATCATCTTTTGTCTTCTTCAACCTTGAGGTTTTCAGGAATCTAACTTTTCTAATTTGGAAATGTCTGCTGTATATTTACTTTTTGGGGGGTACAGTTCTCATATTACTGCTAAAAAATCCATTTCTTTGAATAGCTTTAAAAAATAAAAATTTTCATGGAGAATGTATGTATACATATGTTCCACTTTTGGAAAAATTGGACGTTGCATATAATCTTTTAGCAAATGCCCCCGGAGATATTGTGATATAATAAATACATATTTGGTTTCTGTCCCTAGCTCCTGGCACAGCACTCCTAAAACACTTGACATTTCCTGAATGATAGAGATGAGAGGAGCATGTTTGTTATTTAATAATAAGCCCCTTTTAACCATACCTGAGTTTATGCTAATGAAGTGATAAAAGATGGAGCTTGTTTGCCAGAGGAACCAGCCATGTGACTGGAAGATTAGAACTTTCAGTCCCATCCCGTGAGTTAGTCACCAACAGCCAGTGATTTAATCAATCATGCTTACCTAATAGAAACTCCATAAAAACCCTAAACAGAGGAGTTTGGAGAGCTCCCACGTGCCAGGAGAGTGGTGCACCCCAAAGTCCATGGGGACAGAAACTCCTGTACTCAGGACCCTTCTGGACCTTACCCTATACACCTTTTCATATGACTGTTCATTTGAATCCTTTATTATAAACCAGTAAATGTAAATAAATAGTAAATAAACTGGTAATAAGTAAAAGTGTTTCCTTGGGTTTTTTGAGCTATTATAGTAAATTATTGAACCTGAGGAGGGGGTCATGGGGACCCCCAATTAGTAGCCAAGCCAGATAGAAGTGTGGTTAACCTGGGGAACCCAGTACTTGCAGTTGGTGTTTGAAGTGGGGGGCAGTCTTGTGAGACAGAGCCCTTAACCTGTCTGCACTAACTCTGGGGAGTTTCAGAATGAATTAAATTGTAGGCCATCTAGTTGGTGTCCTTAGAGAACTGGAGAATGGCTTGGTGTGGAAAACCCACATTTGGCATCAGCGGTGTTGTGAGTAGAAAAACAGCTATATATACATATATATCATACATATATAAAATAAAAATATACATATTTTTTACCTTTACCTGGATATCCTATTGGAACCACAAATATAATATTCCTACAGCCAAAGCTCATCATTTGCGTTCCTGAAAACCACTACCCTACCTGATATTTCTTTTTTTTTTTTTTTTTTTTTTTTTTTTTTGTGGTACGCGGGCCTCTCACTGCCGTGGCCTCTCCCGTTGCGGAGCACAGGCTCCGGACGCGCAGGCTCAGCGGCCATGGCTCACGGGCCCAGCCGCTCCGCGGCACGTGGGATCCTCCCGGACCGGGGCGCGAACCCGCGTCCCCTGCATCGGCAGGCGGACTCTCAACCACTGCGCCACCAGGGAAGCCCCCTACCTGATATTTCTATCTCTTCAACATTCTTTTCATGGTGATCCAGATTTAAAACCTGAGGCATTTTTGTTTTCCCTTTGCCTCCAGTGTATAATCTGCTTCCAAAATGTATTTTCTGCTTCAGGTGGTATTTTAAGTCAATCAAACACCAAGCATTTATTAAGCCCCTCCTTATGTTCATTACCATGCTAGCTATATTGGGGGACACAAAAGAAACCTTAAATTTGTTGCAACAAAAGCAACAGAAGGTCACACCTTCGTGGTCTCACCAATTTCCTTATCTGCTGGAATAAGAAGCACCGGTTTTAACTTGTCCAGCCAGTAGTCACCATGTGCATAGATATGACATCATTTCTATTCAGTGGTGCTTAGGAATTAGATGCCTAATTTGTCAGAGGAATTTGTTGCAAGAATCTCAGCACTTTGAAACTGGGCTCAAAGTGTAACAAGAAATCACAGCTCAAAATAACCCACACAGGATCATCCATTATTACATGAAGTATGTACTCATTTCATAGAGTCTAGATGTTAGATTAGAAACCTTCTTTGCTCCACCTGAGAAGACAGTCGAGAGTATGGATACGAATATTATCACTACCCCAGCCATGCCTCTTCCCCAAGAAAGCTCAGATTGGGTACATGGAATGTCTTAATTTTTGTATCCAGTATCTGTTATGGACCATTATTTCAAAACTATCACTCACCAAATCTCTTTTCAAATGAATTTGTGGTATTCTTACCAATTACAATACTTATGCCATTAACTACAGCCTTTACAGGTGATCAGAATTCAGGGTGATGATTACCAGGATAGAGACAACCGGTGAGATTCATGGGATTACATAGGACTGGCACCTTCTGTTTGAGGCTCTGGGACAGAGCAGAGTGGGGATCAAGTTAGATGTTGTAGAGGAGATAACATCTGAATTGACTCTTACAAAACAAGAATGAATCCCACTCAGTTGAAAGAGATTAGAAAGAGCAATTTAGGCAGAGAGTGTAGAACATGTAAAAGCTTGAAGATATGAGCGAGCATGACACTTTCAGAGAACTGTAAATTAAGACATGGAGTATGGTATAAAAAATGGTGGAGGGGAATATAAATGAGGCTGGACTGAACTGGGTGTCACAGGCCAGAGCATGATATGCCATGTTTAAGAGTTCATAAAGGCCATAGGTAATCTGTAAATGATTTAATGAAGGGATGTGACATCATTATATCTATATCTATCTTATAGATATCTATCTATATCTATATTTGCAGTAGACTTTAAAATAATGGATTGTTAGAGGCCAAGACAAGTAACAGAGAGTGCAAGAGTGCAATTAGGAGGCAGCTGCAACAATCCAAGCAAGAAGTAATGAGTATTAAATAACTGCAGTGTCATTGAAAATGGAGAGAATGGAGGATTCAGGAGGATGATGGTTCAAGGAGCACAGGAAATGAGAGATTTCGGTTTCTGTCTTAGGCAATGAGAAAACAGTGCTGTAACTTAGGGTATAAATAGCTGATGGAAGGGTCCTGCCCAATTTAGCATGACCAGATTTTCAGAGGGGCAGTTAAGGAAATTGATGAGGTAAGGCCCCTGGACTTGATGGCCACTAGAGAATTTCAAGAGAGCGACCTAAGTGAAGTGAGGGGGGCAATGTAAGCCAAATTATAAGAGCTTCAAGGAGTGAGTAGGAGTGAGGAAGTGGAAAATCTGGTTTAGACCACTTTTATTTTTAGACTTTTGGCAGAGAGAGGACAGTGAAACATGATGGCTGATAGAAAGAATAACAGGGTAAAGGGAAGTTTTGTAATTAATTAAAAAAATTATAAATGAGATCTAAGCATGTTTTTAGACTGAGAGGAAGTAGGGAGAGATTGGAGACCAAAGAAGAATTGGAACAATTAAAGAAAGAAGGGTCCAGAAGAGCTAGAAAAAAAATGGAGACAATAATAAAAATGGTGGGTTTGGTTTTGGGAACAATGACTGTGAATGAATCCTTTTCTCTAAGACAGGAGAGAAGGAAAAGTTGATGTGAGAAAGATAAAAGGAGTTTTACATGGAAAGGAGAGTGTAAGTATGGAAGAATTTAGAGGGGGAGTGACAAGAATTCCCAGCAGCTCATGTGAACAGTGGTCAACTCCTGGGGATGCACTTCATGCTCATGGAAATGGTTTGGTACAGCAGTTGAGGGGATAAGACTCGGAGTCAATGAGTGATGACTGACAGCAATGCAAGCATGAGCAAGCGCTCATTTGGTATCAGTTAGCATGAATTCATAGAAAGTCTCTTAGTATGATTTCAAAAACCCTTTTCAGGGTTCAGCTGGCTGTTAGGGAAAGAAATACAAGGGGAAGACCAAGAGAGCGATTTGACAGTAGCCTCCTTCCTTCTCATTTCTCATGTCCTGCATCCACTCTACATAATGTGTTTCTCAACTCATTCATGTTTTCCAAGTTTATCAGCAGCTTTGTCTTGACAGTTAGTCACAGTGCTCACCAGAAGAATGCATTTGTGATGGGCATGGAGAAGCACAGGGTGGTAGGTAAGCCAGATAGTGCTGGACAAGGAATCTTCTACATCCCAGCCACATCAATGGGCTTCCTCTTTCCTGGATGGAAAACATTTGCTTTTTCCTGCCTCTACACCTTTGCTCTGCCTTTCTCCCAGAATTTCCTTCTTTTTACCATCTGAACATAGTTAAGATCTACCTCAAATGCTCCCTTTGGAAGTCTTCTCTGGTCACTTCACCGAGAATAGATCTCTCATTTCTGAATGTACTATGCACAACTTTCATGGACTTCATCAGGTTTTATATTATTTCATTTATTGTTTGCATGTGTACCATCCTCATTTAGTTTGTGTGATCCTCAGGCAGAGCAGCCATGTTTTAAATTTTTTGTATCTTAGACCAGAGACTATCACAGAATAATTGCTCAATAATATTTATTTTTTAAAAATACAAAATAAACAAAGGATAACTACCAAATGATATCTTTGAGTTGCAATGGCATAGTGAAAAGACCATGAGTTTAAAGTTAGGCAGCCTTAAATTTAAACAGTTTGTAATCAGATTACTAGCTCTGTGATCTCAGATTAGCTACTTAACCTCTCTGAATTTAACTATAAAGTGGGGATAATAACTGTTTTTACCGACTTGTTAGGAAAATTAGAAATGATGTAATCATCTGGCAAAAACTTGGTAGGTAGTAAATGCTCAGTAAAGAGGTAGCTAATATTGCTATTATTTGCTTTATCCTTTGTTCTTTTATTCTTAAAACTTAAGTAAAAGAGTTGCAAAGACCCACATATACACTCTATAGCTTAAATAGTAACAAGGGGAAGCCAGAAACAAACTATTGACATGCTTTAAACTGAACTGGAAGAAACCCAGGACATTCTGCTTATACTCTGGTCTTGGATCTAGTTAGCAACTGACCACAGCTGCTGGATGGATGCACTATAAGAACGCCAGGTGCTCCCAACCTCACTGCTCGGTGCAAGTGCTTATCCAGGGGTCCATACTAACAACTCAAAAATGGCTTCATGCACAGATGGTCTGGGCTTCACCTCATTTAGTTTGTATAGTTGACCACAGCCAATCTGTCACAGGGAATAATCCTACCCTAACCAGATGGAGGATCAATTCACCAAGTATTGTCTCTTTCTCTTCTCTAACAACTATAACAAGAAGTAATCTTTCTATTCAGCAAACATCTTTTACACTAACAATAAATCTCATGGTTACTCTGGAGGAATTCTTTGCTCAGGAGCTCTGGAATTAGTACATGTGTTGTTGGATGAGCAGCAGGGAACTGAAGTCTGCCACCCAAAGTGAAAACAGGCCACAGTGCAAGAGCAACTGCTGGGGTAAATGGATGCATGCATTCAGGGAACCACAAGCTTGCCAAGGAGAAATGCACTGTGAGGGGCTATTTAGAATAGAGCAAGTATTTTAGGAAGAGTAAAAAGTATCCAATTCTATTTTGCCAGACATCTTTTGTAAATATCTTTCCATCCAGGGATGAAAGATTATATGCAAACAAGTACGCCAATAACTCTTTTCAACAAACACTTCTCTAAACTTGGCTAAGAAACTTAACCTTGTCAAGGAATTTGTTGCAAATGGTGTGCTTCTCTTTGCTAATATCAAACAGTCCTGAGCTGGCTAAACCATGCTCTTCTCAGAGTCACATTCTGGGAAGGTGTATGGGTAGTGCTGTGGGTGCAGCAAGCTCTGTGACTAGATTACTGGAGCTAGTAGTAATAATCTGGATGGCAGGTTCTGATGGTGCTTTAGGTGTTTCCAAAAGGTCATCCTCTGGGCTCCCTCCTTCCCAGGCTTATGTCCTGACACTCTTTTGCATATTCTCTGTTTCAGTTATTCTCAGCTCCTTGCAGTATCTACAGTAGGCTATGCTCCTACTTTCCCCACCATCTCCTCTCTGTATGCTGTTTCTTGTGCCTGGACACACCTGCTGTATTTTTCCTCCTGGGTCATTCTTAGTTTTCCTTCAGGTCTCAGAAATGCACTGTGATGGGATATCAAATCCCTCCCTTTATAAAGTTTTCCCAGAATACATCCTAAGATACCTGTCCTCTGTTCTCCTCTACCACCTGGTATTTCCCCAAACATAGCACAAGTCACATTACATATGATGGTTGTCTGCTTATTTGTCTGTCTCCCCATCAGTCTAAAACTCCTCAGAGGCAGATATTGGATCTCGTTCATAGTTAAATTTTCAGAGCCCAGCAAGTTACTTAGGACATGATGGGTGATCAGTAATTGTTTGTTTAACAAATGAATGAATAAATAAATAATTGTATTCCCCAACAGCCTAAGAATACCAAAAGTTGAAATAATGTGTTGGCATAATGCTAAAGAAATCAGCCATGAAGGAGGTGAAACAAAAATTTGGTGGAAATGTTTTACTTTTAAAAAATAGTTCATTTTACAAAAGTATGAGATTAGAACACTCCTTAACAACATACACAAAAATAAGATCAAAATGGATTAAAGATCTAAATGTAAGGCCAGAAACTATCAAACTCTTAGAGGAAAACATAGGCAGAACACTCTATGACATAAATCACAGCAAGATCCTTTTTGACCCACCTCCTAGAGAAATGGAAATAAAAACAAAAATAAAGTGTAAATTGATACAGCCATTATGGAAAATAGTACGGAGGTTCCTTAAAAAACTACAAATAGAACTATCATATGACCCAGCAATCCCACTACTGGGCATATACCCTGAGAAAACCATAATTCCAAAAGAGTCACGTACCAAAATATTCATTGCAGCTCTATTTACAATAGCCAGGACATGGAAGCAACCTAAGTGTCCATCGACAGATGAATGGATAAAGAAGATATGGCACATATATACAATGGAATATTACTCAGCCATAAAAAGAAATGAAATTGAGGAGATGTTATCTACTCTACAAAAAAATTAAATTATTTGTAGTGAGGTGGATGGACCTAGAGTCTGTCATACAGAGTGAAGTAAGTCAGAAAGAGAAAAACAAATACCGTATGCTAACACATATATATGGAATTTAAGGAAAAAAAAAAGGTCATGAAGAACCTAGGGGTAAGACGGAAATAAAGGCAAACCTACTAGAGAATGGACTTCAGGATATGGGGAGGGGGAAGGGTAAGCTGTGACGAAGTGAGAGAGTGGCATGGACATATACACGCTACCAAACGTAAAATAGATAGCTAGTGGGAAGCAGCCGCATAGCACAGGGAGATCACCTCTGTGCTTTGTGACCACCTAGAGTGGTGGGATAGGGAGGGTGCAAGGGAGGGAGACACAAGAGGGAAGAGATATGGGAACCTATGTATATGTATAACTGATTCACTTTCTTATAAAGCAGAAACTAACACACCATTGTAAAGCAATTATACTCCAATAAAGATGTTAAAAAAATAGTTCACTTTAAAGGAACCTTAATTTACAGAAATAATTCAAGAACAATACAAAGAACTTTTATGTACTGACCCATTTGAGAGTAAATTGTTGATTGGATGCCTCATCATCTCCAAACACTGTATTGTGTATTTTTTTTAAAAAAGAGGCATTTTCCAACTTAAAACACAATACAGAGAATCAAAAAATTAACTTGATAAATAAGGTACCAGGATATATTGCCCAGCACAGGGAATGTAGCCAGTATTTTATAATAACTTTAAATGGGGTATAATCTATAAAAACTTTGAATCACTATATTGTATACCTGAAACTAATATAATACTGAAAACCAACTGTACTTCAATAAAAAAAAATAAAATAGAAAGCTAAGTTGGATTACCATCTAATCCTTAGGTCCCCTTCTAGTGCAACAAATTATCCAAAGGTCCAGTCTAGTCCAGAATCACAGGTTACATTTAGTCATTACGTCTCCTTAGTCTCATTAGTCTCCTTCAGACTGGAGCAGCCCTTCAGTCTTTTCTTGACTTCCATACCTTGACATTTCCAAAGATTTACAGGTCATTTTTTAAAATCAAATTAAATTTATTTAAAAAATCGTATCTTCCATTCTGGATATGGCAGACACTTTTCATGATTAAGTTAAGATTAGATTGGCAGGAATATCACAGAAATGATGTTGAATTATTTTCTTTGCATTTTATCAGATGGCACATGATTTTGACTCGTCTCATTATTGGTGATGTTCATTACTTGAGCAAGGTGATGTCTGCTAGGCTTCTCTACTGTAAATTTACTCCCCCCTGCCCCCCCAAGTATGACCTCCCACCCCCCCTCCTCGAAATTAATAACTTCTTGGAGAGTTACTTTGAAACAATGTAATATCTTGTTTCTCAACAAACTTTCCATGTCTGCCTACCTGTCTGTCAGTATAGTTTTCTATCTTCTTTTGTAGACTAAAATTCCTTGCTATCATTTATTTGGATGAAAAAAGAGACCCATATTTGGCCAATGGGAGCACTTTAAAGCTGACTTTTGTGTACTTTTGACATATCCACATCACTCTTGGAGCATTTCTTTACTTTCTAGCATAGGAAGATATCCAGGCTCATCTTATATTTTCCTTGCTGCAGTCCTGGTATCAGTCATTTCTCCATGGAGCCCTGTTTCATTTTAAAGGTTTATGGTGTTTATGATATGATAGCCTTTATTCTAGGGGTATTATTTATGCTAGGTGTGCTCATTGCCATTGGGTCCTGATGCTCCTATACTCTCTCAGTGGACAGATCTAAGGAATTTATAAAAATTCCATTTATATTATATCTACATTTATTTACATATCTATATTGAACAATGAGTTCACAGTGATATCTCCAATTTCAATCTAACACCATAGCATTCTGTCTCATTCTCTTCTTTTCCATATCCCTGTATGTAACCAACATCCCATCTCTGATGCCACATTCCTCCTGTACAGACACCTTCTTTATCTTTCTTGAGCTCTGACATCCCTTGGGTCACTACTGCTGCTATCTCCTCCCATGTTGTAGCAGGATTGGTCAGTATAAGCAATAGAATATGTGACAAGTGATGGTATGTCACCTCCTAGGTTAGATCATTAAAAAAAAATTTCTTGGCTTCTGCCTCTCTCTTTTGGATCATTTGCTCTGGGGAGAGGGAGAGGCCCACATAGTGAGGAACTGTGGTCTCCAGCCAACAGTCATAGTAGTGAGCCATCTTCAGAGAAAATCCTTCCATTCCAGTTGAGCCTTCAGATGGCTGCAGTGCTGGTCCTCAACTTGACAATAATGTCATGAGAAACTCGGAGCCAGAACCACCTAGGTAAGCTTCTCCTAAATTCCTAACCCTCAGAAACTGAGAGATAAATAAATATTCATTATTTTAAGTCACTAAGTTTTGGGTAGCTTCTGCCTCTCTCTTTTGGATCATTTGCTCTGGGGAGAGGGAGAGGCCCACATAGTGAGGAACTGTGGTCTCCAGCCAACAGTCATAGTAGTGAGCCATCTTCAGAGAAAATCCTTCCATTCCAGTTGAGCCTTCAGATGGCTGCAGTGCTGGTCCTCAACTTGACAATAATGTCATGAGAAACTCGGAGCCAGAACCACCTAGGTAAGCTTCTCCTAAATTCCTAACCCTCAGAAACTGAGAGATAAATAAATATTCATTATTTTAAGTCACTAAGTTTTGGGTAATTTGTTATTCAGCAGTTGGTAACAAATACAACATGTTAATAGGGTGACTAAATCTCCTGCTTTGCCCTTAATATTCCTGACTTTAGCACTGAAAGTCCCATGTCTTGGGAAATCTCTCAGTCCTGGGCAAATCAAGACAGTTGATCATTTTACACATTAGCCACAGTATAAGGTACATTCACACTGTAATAATTCGTCATGACACAGAGTCATGAGTTAATGTGCATGACAGATAGCAATAGCTTAATCACCAGTATAGTTAATATCATCGTTAAAATGAAATAAGTAAAGCAGATGTATCCTAAATCCTTTCCCAGCCCAAAATTAGTACTGTGACTTAAGTTTTTGAGTGGTGGCTGTAAAAATGATTCCAAAAACTGGTAAGCTGAGGGTAGTCAGTAAATTTTAATACTAAAGCTTCATCACTGCAATAAGGGGAATGTCTTGCATCAATTCATGGCCCACAGAAGAGTCTCTGAAACTATGAGATTTTTAATCTAACTCTTGCCTGACTGAAAAAGATTTAGGTCCCTTTTTTCTCTGTAGTCTATGTGGGATTTTCCAAAAACACAAATTAACAGTCCCAATCACCTGTCACCTAAACAAAAGAAGATTTATTATTTTTATCCAAAGAACAAATTATTACCTAGCCCAGCAGAAGTTTTGTGTGAAACTGCCCTTTTGTATGTGTGTGTGTGTGTGTGTGTGTGTGTGTGTGTGTGTGTGTGTGTGAGACTCCTTACACACTTTAATATTGAAAAGGAATCTTATTTTCCCCTAGAAATCCCAGGAACTTCAAAACTAGATAGTGGCTGAGGGTTCCATGGGGGAGCAGAGGGCACTTGTACAATCTGAGGAATCTGAGCACGGGCACAGTGGGCCTTCCTGGAGGAGAAATACTGGATGAGGGACAAAGAGGATGAGGAAGCTTAAGAGAGGCCCACCGGGTCACAATTAACACAGAGAGTGGGAATGTAGCTATCACTTTCTCTGAAGACGGCTGTGTGGAGACCTGGGGCAATGAGAGGGTGTTGTTCATGGCTGAGTAGTTCCAGTCTAACACTCAACAGAGGTTCTGCAAAGCCTTGGAAAGCAGAGATAACCATCATAGTAGCCAAGAAGATGCCAGAATTCTTCCCAGTTTGCGCTAGACCTTTCCTGAATTTCATGTTTATATTGTGTCCTTTTGGGGTACTATGTGGTACAGAGGACAAGGGAAGGACAAGAGGATAAAAATAGATCTTCTGATATGGTTGTTTTAAAATATGTTAATAAATTCTCCAAGCTTATGGGCCTCTCATAAGCTTCCTCATCCTCTTTGTCCCTCATCCAATATTTCTCCTCCAGAAAGGTCCACTCCATGCAAAAGGTGGAACCCAATCCCAAGAGGATTTGCTTCTCATGAATAGGCTGGTGGAAGTGAAGATGCACGACTTTTGAGACTATATTGTAATAGGCATTGTGGCCTTCTCCTTGCTCTCTCTTGGATCACTAGTTCTTTGAGTCATAAGGACACTTAAGCAACCTTACAGATAAGTCCATATGGTGAGGAATTGAGCCTACCTGCCAACAATCAGCAAGGAACTAGACTGAGCATCCTGCTAACAACCATGTGAAGGAGTCACCTTGAAGCAGATCCTCTAGCTCCAGTCAAGCCGTCAGATGACTGCAGCTCTGACCAGCATCTCGACTGCAACCTCATGAGAGACCCTGAGGCAGAATCATGCAGCTAAGCAACCCTCAGATTCCTGGTCCAGAGAAGCTGTGAAACAATACATGTTCATAATTCTTAAAAATCACTGAATTTTAGAGGAATTTGTTATGTGGCAAGAGGTAACTAGTGTATCTGCCAATCTAGAGACTGAATCTTAGGTTTGTTTTAATAAAGTTTGGTGCAATAAAGGAATATGACTCTACTTACCCTCTGAGTATAATATCATGTGGACCCAGTAAAACAGGGATTTTAAACATAATGGGAAATGGTAATATATGCCCCAGCTTGTGGGCTGTGTAGGCTACCAGGGCCTTTCTAAGCATTTTCTCTTCTGCCCTGCTCCATGGTTGATGGGAGTCTGGTCTCTGGGGACTGGTATTCTGAAGGTGGTAAACCCTGGAATCATGATGTCATTTCAGGACCTATGACTATATTCAGTTATGACAAGGTGGTCTGTGGAGACAAGAAGAAAAATTGGAGCTGAGATTATTTGCCTCCTCAGAGAGGGGAGAAGTATCCACATGAGGACCTTAGTTTTCAGGAGGACTCACTATATTTTCTGCATTTGAGTTCTATGAGATTCTACTCTATCCTTTCAATTACTCTATTTATAAATATTTGAGCTAGTTTGAATAGTTTCATCTTCCTTGAAACCAAATTATCTCTGTAAGAGAGCATTCCAGGGCCTTGTTGCTGATCCCTTGTTTTTTACTCTATAACAGCATCTGGGGAACAGAAGCAATTGTCCTCGGGGTCATTTTCTGCAAGGCTAGTTCTTATAACACAAGACTGGACAACATATATGGAACTATTCTTATAGAAATAACTATTTTTATAGCAAGCTAACACCTAACAAGCAAGCCATTCTTGGAGGGCTTCAGGGTATAAGTCCAAGGTAAAGAACAGTCATTTTATAGCTGAGTTTAAAGACAATAGAAATATGCTCCTTTCTTGAGTCAAATGTGTTCTAAGCAATCTTAAATTCTGGTGAAAATGAATTATTTCAACCAAAAATGATTTAAAAACCATATAAGATATTTCCAAATAATCAAAATGTCTCTGGATTTTCTCATCTAAATTTCAACAAATATTTGAGACGTGGTAATATAAAGTACCTATAACAATTTCAGGAACTTATTATAATTAAAAATAAATAAGATTCAAGAAAACAAAAAAGAATATCAACTGTTTTAGCCCCAGAATAAAAAACCGGTGAATAGTTTCCCCTAGAACTGAAAGTTCTCTGAGCTGTGCCACATTTATTCTTCACTGTTAGGTGAGCAAATGTCATTTTGCAAAGGCAGAGTATATTAGACAGACATTTACTGGCAATCTTCCAGAAAAAAATACCCCTTATGGGTGGAAATTCAACATAGCTAAGGTTGCTGTTCAAAAACAGTCATTTGCAGGGTGAAAAGACTTGCCTGTACCACCACATTCCAAATACAAGCTGGTGATTTCTCTAAGGTTTTGTTTACTGGTTCAATCATGACCTGATTCAGGCCCCTGGGAATTCCCCATTGGCAGCTTCAATTGCAAAATTTAATTTTAGTTCAGAGATGATTTAAATAAGAACTGATTGTTCAGGTTGTCAACACTATGAACATATAGAAAGAGAAACACACACACATACACACACACACACACAATTCCAATAGGAAGATATTGCTACACTTCTGGTAAAATTTAGTTAAAAATAATTCTTCTGCTCAAAAATTCCCTTTGCTAAAGACTAAAAATAATTTCACAGTACACTTATTGGACAATTTTGAAAAAATCTTAGGTGGAGATTTTAGAGGTCAGAGCATGGATGGGAAGCAAAAGATCGTTCAATCAAATGATTTCTTTCTAAAAATGTTAAGGAATCTCATCGGAGGCTCTAAATGAAGCAGTTTGGTTTCTTACCAAAATGCCCGCGCTCATTTAGAATGCTGAGTAGATGTATTAGCTTTGCACTTTCGGAGATCTGGGTGGGATGGAAGAACACAGTGGCATTTGGGGTTTGGCAAAACCTCTCAAATTATTTTTCAAACACTTTAGGTTTGGCAAAGGCAGATTGGATTTTGCCAAATGCCTTTTTCCTTACTTTGGAACTCAAGTGTACTTCAAGGAAAATTTAATCCATATGCTTCTGATTTACTTATTCTTAAGTCATCAAATTATTGTCTTGAAACAATGGATTAATGCTCAAGAAAGTCTTTTGAACAATTTCATGAAATTGTTGTAAATCTCCCTGCACTCTATTCCAATTACTTTGCCCTGAATGTCAGTGCATGTGATGTCAGCATTAAATCAAGCCACAATTTTGGAAACTTTACATTTGTTTCCTACTTAGAACCTTGTGAGTATGAGGTGTGTTGACCTAAAATGAAAAGATGACCAGTTATTTCTCCAGCCTAAAATAGGTTTCTTTGGGATCAGCAAAGAATTGCAATTTGGGGTCTGCAAACATGGCAAGCCATGTGTAAGCCCTCATATGGCAAGGGAAGGAGAATGCTTTTATAGAGGGGAAAAGGAAGCTGGGGAGGGCTGTAGTAAGCAGAGAGTCCATGGCTTTTCATTGGCTGAGTCCTTGTCAGCAAAGAGGACTCTTTCTTCTTCCTGTTGGGCTCTGGGAGACCTCCTTCCAGTCTCCCAACTGTTTTAAATTGAGGCTTCTGTTGAGTTTTTACAGGTGGTTCTAAGATAAGCCAAAAATATAGCTTCTTGTTACTGGATAATATGATTACAGAATTATACAATTTTTGAGGTCAGTCTTTACCTCTGCAAGATTACTTTTTGCATCCTTCTGACCCAACAATCACCCACCCTCCGTAGCAACCCACAGCAGGAAATGGTCCCTTCTAGCATTGGATAACTCTAAAGGCAGGGTTTTTTTTTTTTTTTTTCTTAATTCATGATTAAAGTTCACAGTAGGTGAAGTGGTTATTATCCAGGGAGATAATGCCATGGTGACCTGGGAAATGTCAGCTGTCCTTGGCATCATTTCTCGAGGCTTAGGCTAGACTCTTTGCTTGTGTGGTTGTTCTAAAGGCACTGCAAATCCCCAGTGTTGTGAACTGATCTAATTTCTATATCCAAACCTACTTTTTATTCCTATCTTTTCTGGCTCAAAGAATGGTTCCAGACTCTCTCCTCTGAGCCTTCTTCAGGTAAAGCCTACCCTTCACCTTGTCTAGCAAGGGGACTCAATCAACAAGCATTTATTGAGTGCTACTTTGGTTAGCAAATGAAAAGGGCTGAAGCCAAAAAGAGAAAGGTCATATGGATATTGAATGCATACGCCAAGTTCTGTTCTGTTCTGAGTTTAAATGGCAAAGTGAGACTGGTCAGAGCTCTGAGCTAGAAGTGCTTTCTGGTAATGTCTGGCCAAGCAGATGCAGGGGATGGCCATAGTTCTAAACCATTTGATAAGATCAGTATCGAGATTATGAGGACGGCATGTCCTCAACTGACCCAGAGGCATCCAGAGGTTTTTTTCATCAAACATTTTTTTCATTGGGCCTCAAATTCTGTGACAGAGTTTTGGTCATGTTGTTGCCATTAAAAAGTACTGATTTTAAAAACTAATAACTTAAAACTGTCACACACAAAACATTCTCCTTTCCTTCTAAAGGTTTTACATGCATTGTTATCCCTAACCAGTTTTCACTATTAAACTTAAATGGCCAATTCAGACAAACTGAGACTGTTCTTCCACCACTGATCAAGACTGCGGTGGCAGGTATTGGGGATAATATTCATTTAGCTTTCTGAGCTTTCTGGGCAGACTTGTTGACCTTGCCTGCTCCAGCTGCCTTCTTGTCCACTGACTTGATGACACCCACAGTAACTGTCTCGTCACGAATAGCATACATTCCTTGGGCTATATGTCTATTACCTTACTCATAGGAAAGTGACTTTTGTGTAGGAGAACAAAAAATTGTAGGGGGATTGACTTGGATGGAGACAATGGCCTAGTTTAGGGGATGGCACAAGGTGGGGATGAATGGACCACCTGGGTTAAGAGCACCAGGCCATGAGGCTGGTTCATCTCCTGGCTGTGAGGGGTCTTGCGATGAGCACACAGCATGCAGTTCTCAAATAAACCTGTCCTCATGCTTGTAGTCAAGAGAGTCCTATCATTCTCTGTAGTACACAGATATCTGGCCAAACACTATGCAATGAGTTCTTGGTGCTAAGAAGTATGTGCCAGGTATGCATATCTTTATAATTTTCTTTAGAACATTCAAGAAGGCAAATGATATAATAATAAGTATGTGATAGGACAGAGTATAATGGGTGCTTCTAGCAGAGGCAACTGTGATTAGAATGATGAAAAAAGGTTTACTAGAGGAGGTGGCAGATGATTTGAGTCTGGAAAGACAGCTAGGAGTAATCCCAGTAAGAAAATGAAGGGGGACACATAGAAGGATATTCCTGGCACAGGTATAGTTCAGAAGACAGACATGCAGGTCAGGAATTGTTACCATATGTGTGGCTTTTGCAGTCAGAGAAGAAAATGTCCTCCTTCTGGAAGAATATATATGGTGGAAAGAGAGCTAAAGACAGTCCAGTGGCAGAGTTTTCTTCCTGGTGTAATATGGCACTGATTTTCCATGAGATACTGATCCCCTCACATTAGGGAAGCTGAGTGGGATTAACAGTATTCAGAGTCCCTGGGCAGGTTGCCTCTAGATGTGGCAGCCATTTTTGGGGATCCTCAGTGGGATGCTTGAGCATAGCATTCTTGTAACTTATGTCACAGTCTTGAAGTTTTCTAACATGATGAGGGTTTTCTGTAACTTTCATTGCTGCAAAAATCAGAATATTGTCAAGGATATAATCTACCACCTCAATATCTATTTTAGAGTGGAGGTAGCCAACTATGGCATTTCTGGAGGAATTGATGGTCTAGGTACCCAAGAAGCCCTAAATGTGGAAAACTGAGTGAGATGGAAGTTAGGAGGGTGGTAGGAAGGCTAGACAGGGTGGTAGGTGCAGCTCCAGGTGGTGGCCCCAAATCTCTGACTTCACATACAATGGATAGGTCTGTTAGTTTGTGGCCAGGGTGGTACCCAAAGTATCTGTAATACTGCAAGTACTTCAGATAAGGATGTCACCATTTTGAAATCCTTGATATGAAAAAGTTCAGTCAATCAGATTAGAAGTTCATTCATATTTTCACAAGAACTTTTAACATTACATTTTTCAAGGAAAGAAATGGAAGAACTATTAGATTCTGGAAATATGATGTCAACTGTTGTAAACATTTGAATAGTTATCAAAATTAAGAAAATACTTTTATCACCTACTTGAGTGAACAGAGTTTCTTGTTGATGGTAACTTATCAAAAGTATGAAGAAATTACCACTATAAAGCCTTGACAAGAAAATGTGAGTAGCCATTTCAAGAATAAAAAATTTAAAAAAAATTGGAATTTCAAACAAATTCAGTATTTAATATCTTTTCTAATTCTTTTTTTTCTTATTACAAATTATACAATATAAAGAGAAGACAATTACTTTTTTCATCAATACCATTTAGATACTTCCATATAGTGTCCAATTTATCCCAGAATGTTGTAGAAATAGTTTCATTATCCATGTACATTATGAGGTAGCAAAGGTTGGAAAGTACTGACTTGGGAATACCAACGTTTAAGGCATGAGTGAAAAAATAGTCCATGAAGGAAGTTGAAAAAGACTGGCCAAAGAATGGATATCAAATAAAGAGAGAGTGATATCAAGGAAGCCAAGGAAGTAAGTGAGTGTGGTTCACAGTGTCATAACGCATAGAGAAGTTAGATGAGATGAGAAAACCCCTCTCTACTTAGCAATGAGGAGATAATTGATGATCTCAATGAGAACAGTGTCAGTGTGGTTCCCGGGCCAATGTGGTTTGTAACAGGTTAAGGAGTGATGGGAAGTTAGGATGTAGAGGTGATAAAATATTCATCACTCTTTCAGGAAGCTCTACTTGGAAAACATGGAAAGGATGGCAGCTAGAGGGAGAACCATATAGGACCAATAAGAATTGTGAGGTTTTCCCTCACAGAACTGGAAAAGAGAATACAGTCATGAGTTGACATAAAAGCCAATTGAAAGAGAGAGGTTATAGCTATAGGCAAGGGGGTGGGTGGTGGGGATAAGTAATGGAACAGTCTCTGAGGAGTAAGAGAAGATCAGAGTACAGGGAAGAGGGTTAGCCTCCAACACAAGGGGCACGCCTTTCTTGGAACTTGTAGGAGTAGAGATTAGTGAGATGTTCTCACGATGTGGCTACAAATAGTTGAGGGCATACAAAACACATAGTTTTGATTTTTCTTAGTGTATTAGGAGGTTAAATTAACCAAGGAGAAGAAAACTTGAGAAGAGTGGTTAGAGTGGTTAAGTTTGAAGAAACTATGTCTGGAGACTTGTTTTCATAATGGTGCTAACCTGAACAGCTGGGTGATTTTCTCCAGCCATATTCAGCAGATGTAATAGTAGAGAAGACAGATGGTTGGCCTGATCCAAGATTGAGAGTTTGCAGAGTGGCCACAGTGGATAAGCTAGGTGGCTGGAACGATGAATGTGCTGGAAGGATGGTTGAAAAGACAAACCACAGCGTTTGGGCAACAAAGGGAGGAAGTGAAGCAACTTGAAATCTCCAAGGTAGTAGTGGGACTAGGCATAAACCAGGCTTCACAGTATTCAAAGAATGAAGAGGGAGAAGCTGCCTTGTGCACTGTTTGAGGTGGCTTAGAGGCTTTTATTTCCAATGAAATGAAGATTCTGCAGACACAGGGGAAAGCCTTGGGGAGGGCTAAAGAGCAATGGAAAGAAAAACAAGAGTGAGGAAGCACAAGGCAGGCAGTAAGAGGAAAGAAGAGAGGATGCCGGAGGTTTGCGTTTTAGGTGGAGTTGTAGGAGGTCTAGGATCGCAGGCATGGGAGGGATCAGTCTAGATGTCCAGGGGGAAAGAAGGATGAGCTGCAGACCAAGGGGCCCCAGGAGGCTGCTGTGGCCTTCCCTCGGGTCCTAAACAGAATATGGTAAGGAAATATTTGGTCCCTCAAGAGGTGGAACTGGAGAGGGCGATGGTGATGAGAATTCAGCCTGAGGGGCCACCTTCTCAGGGGGTCACTCATCCTTTAAGCCTTATCTCAAAGCTCGACTCCTCCAGGGTGCTCTCTGCCCCCCTCAGGTAGTGAGCAAACATGTGGCCAGGAAGGACACTGGGCAAAGAAATAGGATGTAGCAATGCGCTGGAGCAGGAAGCAGTTCTACCTTTGTGTTGTCTCAGTTTCCCCTTCCAGGAAGTGTTCTGGAAAAAGGATCCTGAATCACAGTCAGCAGGTCCAGCTAGAGCATCCCATGACACTGGGAACACTGCCACGTGCAAACCCAGTGAAACTCCCAGAGTCTAGCCTCTCGCCTGCAGGCCAGTCCAACTAAAACACTGCTTTGGCTCAAAAGAAAAAGGCATGTTACCATCCAACTTTGCCACTTGAAATGAAACTAGAAAAACATCCTCAGAATAGAGGTAAGTCTTGATTCACCCTTTGTTTCCTGAAGGAGTTAAGGTTTTAATTACTATATTATTTCTGTCCTAAATCTGATCCAATAAAGGAATTATATGATTTTTGATTATTTACAGGTTTGATGCTATATGTAGCATTAATTTTGCCATAATTGTGTGAGTTGATTTGATGAAGAGGAAGTGCTCATTTTAGGGGAAATGCTATTTGGAACATCTTTTTCAGAAATAGGATAACCCATAATGGCATTACGAACCTTATTTTTAAAAGCTGTGAGACATAAGTATAACACATGTTTTTAATTACAGGCCTTTAAAATATTTTTTATATAAAAATGGAATTTTGTTTTCATCAGACGCTTTATTTAATTTTGTTTAAAACAGTTGACAGCACTGAGAAAATGATGGGGAGAGGAAGGGGAAAGAAGTAGATTGCCTATTCGTAGTTTGATATTATGTATTTAAATAATAACTCTGCTGTACATTTCATTCCATCTCTTGACCCTGCCCAGTCTCCTGCTCATCACTGTTCTGGTTCCCTTTCTTGTACTCCAGAGGGCAAGGAACATATCTGGTATTTTGTGGTAAGCTTTTCCTACACACTATGAAAGATACAGGCCTTCTGCCCAGAAAAATGCTTATAGGCGCTCATGGGTGCACACACACACACAATTTCAGGGGACACAGGCATTCTGCGTCCACTCTACCCCCTCAAATCCCATCCTTAGGCTCCCAAATTAAGTCCCCCTACTGTATAAAGGGACATTCAGTACAGAACGCCAGTCAATGCCAGGGGCTGCCTCTATTATCTCTGTATCCCTGAGGTGCCTAATGCCTTCCCTGGTATGGAGAAGGCATTCAATCATGTTTGATGAGCTACACTACAAGAAAGTCATGCTATTTCAACTAAGTGTGTGTAGGGAAGAAGGCGGGAGTCTTGAGCCTTGGGTTGTTAGGTGAGCACTGGGGTACAGGGAGGGCTGTCGGAACAAAGGTAGGATGACTGTTTATTGAAGTTTAGCACTTGTTTTCTCTTAAATCTCAGCCAGCCAATTAGACAGACTGGTAAAGAAGCATTCTTTGGTTAAAGAAAGGAATCCTAAATTTCTGAAGCTGCACTGTGTTGATCGTAGGAAAAAGTTGGATAATCTCAGAAACCAGACTAACTTCTAAAGAATGATGTGGGTAAAAGAAATATTTAAAGGAGTGTTGAGACACAGAGTAAACCACAGAGGTGCCAACATGACTACTACTGTCTACATTTTCTAGGTGAAACTTTGCCCCCTTGCTTTTATAGAGCAAAGCAAGGCTTCCAAAGCAGTGGGTTTAGGACACAGTCGCTGCCTGTATTGTTCCCTCCTAGACAGTGGCACGAGGTCACTTATTCCACGGTACTCTCCTATACCTCCTGGAGGACCAGAAATCATGCTGCATTTGTGTGGCATTTCCACCCAGAGAGGTTCAATCACTGTCACAGTCAGAGAAAGCTCTGGACTGCTTTCTCTGCAGCCTATTTCAGCTGGAGCTGGTGTGCTCAACTCTTGCCAGAAACGAATTCCTGATGTAGAGGACTAAAATAAAACTGCCTGTGAAAAGCTAGTTTATGCATTGAGACAGAGACATAGCTCTAGCTGCAATTGTATTTACGGGGAAAAAAAATAAACAACAGAATAGATCATCAAATAACACTCTCTCCTTCTTTCTTCCCAACCCAGCTTTCGTTCTCTTTCGCGCTCAACCAGGATCTCTTTGTGGGTAGTTTATTTTATCAAAGAAGCTGTTTGGTCAACTTGGAATATATCAGCTGAAAACAAATCTATTTGATCTGGAGAAGAGTGTCAAGAATGCTTTGTCTTTAATCTGAAAAAATGGCTGCTGAGATGATAGTTACCATGGGGACAGAGGAAAGACATCATAATTTCGGTGTCTTCTATCACTTTTCACTTAGATTCCACTTAAAACAAGGTCAGCTTCTCATCCACACACCAGCTGAAGGTCAAAAATCACTCCAGATTTTTTTTCTTTTTGCTGCTTCCCAAATACAGCCCTGATGTGTCAGTTTAGGACAAAAGAAGGTGAGACCCTCCTGTAGGTTCTTTCCCTCTAGGAGATTCTGAGGGAGGAATCTGTTTTGTGACTCTCTTGGTAGGCAGGGTACACATGACACTGATCTACTAAAGCAGACCATTTTACAGCTAAGAGGAATATAGCTATAAACTCTCCACCTCAGTTTGCTATATTATTTCATCCTCTGTCATGATACAAATATCGATGATGTTAGAGAGAGAAGCTTGGTCCGAGATATTATACCATTATCAAAATATGTACTCATTATTGTTAAATCACAGATTGATAAAATATGATCTAAATCGTTGTTAGTAATCAGGATTTGGTTTTCCTTTGGCTTAGTTTTTCCCATCTGGTTTTGGTTTTGTGGTTGCCTTTCCAGTTCTGAGTAAATGTAATAAAAAAGATTAAGAAAATAAAAACACAATATGATTTGTGAATCTCATCCAGTTCAACCCTCTAAATAAATAGATTTTTTAGGAAATCAAAACTGAGTATGATATTATGTTTGAGACTCATGTATTAAATACCCAAACCAGTATACAGACAAAATGAACATATTTCATTCCTTTTAAAAAAAAAAAAATCCTTTCTTTCTTTTTTTCTTTTTTTAAAATTTTATTAATTTATTTATTTTTGGCTGTGTTGGGTCTTCATTTCTGTGCATTGGCTTTCTCTAGTTGCTGCGAGCGGGGGCCACTCTTCATCGCGGTGCACGGGCCTCTCACTGTCGCGGCTTCTCTTGTTGCAGAGCACAAGCTCCAGACGCGCAGTGTCGGTAGTTGTGGCTCACGGGCCTAGTTGCTCCGCGGCATGTGGGATCTTCCCGGACAAGGGCTCGAACCCATGTCCCCTGCATTGGCAGGCAGATTCTCAACGACTGTGCCACCAGGGAAGCCCCGTATCTCTTTCTTGAATGCCATGTTCAACAGAAAAAAGTGATTATTCCACCCCACCCTGATACTCTGTAACAATGACAATAACAGAAAAAAAGAAGGAAAGAAAGAAAGAAAAGAGAAAGAAAAAAGGAAAGGTAGAAAGAAAGAAGGGAGAGAGTGGGAGGGAGGGAGGAAGGAAAGAAGGAAGGAAGGAAGAAAGGAAGGAAGGAAGGAAAGGAGGAAGGAAGGGAGGAAGGAAGGAAAGGAGGAAGGAAGGAAGCAAGCAAGAAACTCAGCCATGAGGGGAAAAGCACAAAAATATATTGGTTAGAGTGGCCAAGAGCTTGGAGCGTAGTTCTTGTGGGTAACCATCAACCCTCCTCTTGATCCAGAGGATCCTAATATTCGCCTCCACCAGATTTCATCTATCATGACACAGTGAAAGCAAGTGCTCTCTGTGTCATATTGATCACCCCCAACTTGGGACTATGGAGTCTGTTCTAAGTCTATTGGTCATAATGTGAAAGTAATAATAGTAATAATGATAGTTCAGAAAAATTGTGTGCCAACTGTGGTATCAAGTACATTATAGGCATTATCTTTGGTCCTCCCAGCAATCCTCTACCACAGTCTATCGTAGGCTGTGTCAGTATTATTACTGCATTATTGAGGGAAAAATCAGAGCTTGGAGAGCTTGGCTCATAGAGTTAGTAAGAGTGTGGAACAGGATTTGAAACCACACTTGCATATCAGCCCTTATCCTTTAGCCTAGATCTCTGTAATGTGAGCTATGCACCAACCAGGAAAAGAAAACTACCTGGAAGGGCTGGAGCTGTCCCTCCTTGGTCTGTTTGTGCTGTATATGCCCTATCAGCGCACTGATTATTACAGTTCATCTCCTCATCTGTCTACTTGTCTATCTCTTCTACTAGACAAGCTCCTTGACAGTGAATCCAGAACACTGACAATGCCTGACCCACAGTAGGTACTTAAAACATTGGGTGAAATATGCTAAAAATGATTTCATGCTGGGGATTTATAATAATAATTGAGACCAGTCTTGCATAGTTAATTCTGCATTCTTTTCCAGATATTCAATAGTTTGTTTATAACTGGGTACCAACTTTTAAAATGTAGGCAGGTGTAGTTGAAAATACAATTTGATGCATTATTGCCATTATTATACTTGGTGTTTGCAAATTTAATTCTAATTACAGAATTAACTGTTGCATTGTATTGAAAAGAAAAGGAAGTGTTTTAATTTAACATTTTAGTAGGAAGTGTATGCATATTTACTAACTTTATTATAAAACTATCATCAAGCAATTTTTGAATATGTAGGCCAAGAAAAAACATTTAGCTTTTTTTGATGGAAGATGTAGTCTTATTTTAATAGAGGCTTGTTTTACTCACAGCGTTGTGTTGTACTTAGCTTGGTTCTCAGGTGCCCTCTAGTGGTGATAAATAGTAAGTAAATAATAAAGCAGTTGAAAATAAAATGAATTTATCTGGTAATGACTACTTCATAATCAGTAACCACATCTGTTTTGACATATTATATAGATCAAATATAACAAAAAAGATAGAATATTTGCTTTGTTTTACCAGGTTAAGGTAACAGCTTTTAAAAATATCTCATAGTATTAAAAAATACTAGTAAAAGAATACACACACAATGAATAAATAAGGTATAGAGAATAATGAAACAAATGTGTGTGTACCTAGGACCTGGCTTAAGAAATAGAAAAGAAGAACACTCAGTATTTGTTTGATTTAAAAGGCCATTGTCATTCCATGATGTCATACTACACTCAGCCCTCCGTATCTGCAAGTACCCCATCCATGGATTTTGAGCTGCGGTTGGTTGAACTTGCAGATATGGAGGGTCAGCTGTCGTATGTCATTTTATATAAGGGACTTGATTTTGGAATCCGTGGGGGAAGGGTGTGTGTGTGTGTGCGCGTGCCCTGGAAACAATCCTTCTCACCAAGGGTCGACTGTATTTCCCAAGAAGCAAAACAAGAAAACTCATCTCCATGTGAATAATATCAACCCTCAGCCTCATTAACAAACATGCTGTAGCCAGCTGATCAAAGCAGTAGGTTTTAGGAGGAAAAAGAAAGCAAGCATTCATAATGCCTTGTACATAGTTAGCACTCAATAAATAATTATTTATTTGTTTTGTACTTAGTAAACCATCTTCTGCTAATAAGCCTTGAGTTTTGGAATCTTTTAAAAGATATCCGGGGTGGACAAGGATTTTATCATGGAGAAAATTTAATACTATCTATCTGCTTTTAAATTATTTTAAATCATTCCCAGAGGAAACTGTTTCATTTACATTCTAAAAACAGAAACAAGATAACTGTTTTAAATGTCTACTGGTATAAAACTCATGCAGTATTACTATCAGGATCACATCTCATGACTCTATCAATTTATACTACTTATGATTCAGAAATAATTATTTTTCAACATATTGGAAATGGATATGAAACTCTGTTATCTTAAATTTGTATAGCACCAAAATATATTTCAATGGTCAACATCTCAAATGGAGTCTGATGACAATTTCTACTTCATAAAGAGAAAAAGTAGTTTTGAAACATTCAGAAACATACAGATGCAACTTAGCATGCTTTTCCCACAAGATGTCACTATGGTACCAAAGAAATATAATCATAGATGTATATATCTGTCTGTTACTTTGTTTTTAAAAAACAAACAGTTAGAAAAGATCTGTCCATAAGCATATGATACTCAAATTGAGCACACACAGGAAATAAGTGAATTCATAAATATCCAATATCTACTATATATATACATATACATGTGTATGTGTGTGTATATATATATATACATATACATGTGTATATATATGTGTATGTGAAAGCAAACATATTTGTTTGGATACATACTGAAACATTAACTATATGCATCCAAAGTGCAGTATAAAACTGATAATACAAAACAAGGGCTGTATTCAAGATTATTCATTCTTTGACAAACACTCTAAAAGTACCTAGCATGTCACTCATACCATGACTCTTCTCACCAAGTATGCGATACACTCATGGCTGCTTACAGATTGAGTTTACATCTTTATGTGCATGTGTGATGGTTAAAAGATGAGGGAGGGTGGGAGGGAGATGCAAGGGGGAGGAGATATGGGAACATATGTATATGTATAGCTGATTCACTTTGTTATAAAGCAGAAACTAACACACCATTGTAAAGCAATTATACTCCAATAAAGATGTTAAAAAAAAAAAAGATGAGTACTGAGTGATTTCTGAAGATGAACAACTGGCAAATTTACACCTGTCCTTTGTTTCTGCTTTAAGTGAGATAGAGTTTAAGAGCCAAGAAGTCAGATAGAGCAGAGTTCAAAATCTAGCTCACTCAACTGTATATCCTCTGCCCAGTTAATTCACCTCCTGAGTCTGCTTTCTTATTTTAAAATGGGTATAGTTATATCTATCTCATTAAGGTTGCTATGACAGTAAATTGAGACAATGCATGTAATACACCTAGCACAGAAGGGATTACTTAATAAATAATAGCAGTGATTATTAATGTCAAGAGGGAGATGTTAATCAGAATCACATTTTATGCTTTGATCACAGGCCATAGCATATGAAAGGCCTGAGTTTTAGTCACAGATGTGAAATGCTTATGTAATAAAATTCAAGCAGATCTATAAAAATTTAAACACTTGTAATAACTGATATTCCATAATGGCCTCTAATAACAGTTTTGTTTGCTAAACCCAACTATATGTTTGAAGAGTAAATAGAGGTCTGGCCTTGCTTTTTGGAATGACTCTCTTCTGCTGGTGACAGTAATTGAAATTTGCCTTAACTTTGGCAACTGCACATAGTTAAACATCATTTGGCCAATTGTTAGGCAACCTGTGGGCTTTCTTATCCTCTTGTGTTAGTCCCCCTGTGTAGCATTGTATTATTCTCCTATTTTTAAGCCTTCCGTAGCTCCCCAAGGCTCTGAGGACAAAGTACAAACATGGCAGTCATCTGCAGCTTGCCCAGTTGGTTGAATCAGCCTCAGATGTCCTAGGCTAGATATTCTCACAAGCAGCTCATCAGCCACACTTTATAAATGAGGAGTCTGGGGCTGAAATGACTTGCCCAAAGGAATACTGCTCCTAAATGGATGAGCTAAGACTAGAAATCAAAGGTCTCATTGGCCCCATCTCTGGCTGAGGAGGACTCCTAATCCCAGAAGAGCAAGGATTATCTTCTTCAGCTAAGTGCTGTTGAAGACCTAGGCCAGGCTGGGATGGTGGAGAACAGCAGGGTACTTGCTTTTCCAAAGCAGTCAACTTTTACCAAATGGTGAGAAGGTGTTTCAAGGGCCATAAGAAAGACATCTTTTTGTTTGATATCTCTTATTTATTTCTAACTTTATTTTTCTCTAAAATTTAAAATTTAACTAGGTAAAATAAATAATTCTATATTGCTAATCATTTCTGCCAGGCTAACTGGCCTGTGGGCCACTCTGAGGTCCAGTCTTACCCTGCCAAGTGGGGACTCTGTGCTTCATTAGAAGTATTTATAGCAGTTATAGCAGTATTGACAGTAGACCTTTGCTACTCAAAAGCAGCACCCCTATCACCTGAAAGTTTGTTGGAAATGCAGAATCCCAGGCACCACTCAGATCTTTTGAATTGAAATCTGCACTTTTTTTTTTTTTTTTTTTTTTTTTGCGGTGCACGGGCCTCTCACTGTTGTGGCCTCTCCCGTTGCGGAGCACAGGCTCCGGACGCGCAGGCTCAGCGGCCATGGTTCACGGGCCCAGACGCTCCGCAGCATGTGAGATCTTCCCGGACCGGGGCACGAACCCGTGTTCCCTGCATCGGCAGGCGGACTCTCAGCCACTGCGCCACCAGAGAATCCCTGAAATCTGCATTTTAACCAGGATGCCACACGGCTGGTGTATGTATCCGAGTTTGAGGAGCACCATCTTTAGCACTATATGAAACAGTATTCCTCATGGAAACAGTATTCTGTTTAGAGTCCTTCCTGATGATCTGGCTTGGTTGCCCCAGGGAAAAACTTGTGAAGTCCTTGGCATAGTTATTGATACTTCTTTGAAATTCCACAAATGATACTTTCCTTTTCCTTTCTTAGAATTTTATTGACTCTAGTTTGTCTGATAAGAAGTTAGTTTTTAAAAAATGGACAAATTGTTTGGCTTCCTCTTTTAATAGTAAAAGAGACATTTTTTTCTTTAGAGGAAATTTGGATGACACATTTTGAAATAAATAATTGAAATGGTTGAAAATAAACCGTCAACTCAACCATCTCGATATATTGCCTTCCATATGTATATACACACATATATGTATTTAATATTTTGAATAAGTAATGCAGTCATATGGTTCAAAAAGTATGAAAAGATATATAATACAATCTTTTGCCCATTTAGGTATTGGGTTGGCCAAAAAGTTCCTTCAGTTTTTAAGTATAAATAAAAGACACATTTTTCACTTTCACCAAGAACTTTATTGAAAAACATATCCACCATTTTGTTTCACTACCTTCTGCCATTTTTCAGGCAACTTCATAATTCCACCTTCCCAAAACTTTTTATCTTTTTGAGCAAAGAACTGTTCCAGGTGCCTTTTACAATCTTCCAATGAATTGAAATTTTTTTCCATTAAGAGAATTTTGTAAAGACCTAAATAAATGGAAATCCGAAGGTGCAATGTCTGGTGAATATGACGGATGAATCAGAACTTCCCAGCCAAGCTGTAAAATTTTTTGCTTGGTCATCAAAGAAACATGCAGTCTTGCGTTATCCTGATGGAAGATTATGTGTTTTCTGTTGACTAATTCTGGACGCTTTTCATCGAGTGCTGCTTTCAGTTGGTCTAATTGGGAGCAGTACTTGTTAGAATTAATCGTTTGGTTTTCCGGAAGGAGTTCATAATAGAGGACTCCCTTCCAACACCACCATATACACAACATCACCTTCTCTGGATGAAGACCGGCCTTTGGTGTGGTTGGTGGTGGTTCATTTTGCTTGCACCACGATCTCTTCCATTTCACATTATGGTACAGTAACCATTTTTCATTGCCCGTCACAGTTTGTTTAAAAAACAGAATGTTTTTGTTACATTTAAGTAGAGAATCGCACGGGGATATACGTCAGGAAGGATTTTTTCCGCTTAACTTATGTGGAACCCAAACATCAAAGCGATGAACATAACCAAGTTGGTGCAAATGATTTTCAGTGCTTGATTTGGATATTTTGAGTATGTCGGCTACGGCTATCTCTCTCATGGTGTAACGCTGATTGTTCTCAATGTCTCGGTTTCATTGCTATCAACTTCAACTGCTCTACCCTACTGTGAAGCATCGTCTAGCGAGAAATCTCCAGCACAAAACTTCGCAAACCACTTTTGACACGTCGATCAGTCACAGCACCTTCTCTATACACTGCACAAATCTTTTTTTTTTTTTTGCATTTCTGTTGCATTTTTACCTTTCTTGAAATAATAAAGCATAATATACGGAAAATGTTGCTTTTTTTCTTCCATCTTAAATATTAAAATGGCTACACAAAAATTCACCAATTTTGATAAGTTTTTAAAAAATGCACGCTGTTATGACAGCTGTCACAAAGTTGTTTCGAATTAAGTTAAAGACAACTAAACGCCACTAGAGCCATCTTATGGGAAAACTGAACGAAGCTTTTGGCCAACCCTTTACTATATTTGCTCAGTTCCACCCCTAACCCCAATAGATAACTACTCATTAATTTTTTGTGTATCCTTCAACAGATATTTTAAAATATAGTCACAAAAATATTATGTGTATACTTTCTCCATTTTATCACAAATGATAGCTTTATTACACAGTTCTGCACCTTATGCATATGTTTTTACATTTTGTAAATTGCATTTCACTTTATAGTTTACAATCAGCATTTCCCATGTTTTTACAGAGTTTTCATAAATGTCATTGAAAATGGCCACACAGAAGTTTGCTGTTGTGAATTTGCAATAATTTACTTAAACAGTAGGGGTTACTGTTGCACAGTTTGGTCCTTTCCTCTCCCCCCCCTTCTATTGAAGATAACTAGGATAAAAATCTCTGTGCATAGAGTTACTATCACCCAATGAGTACTGGGGGAAGCTTAGGTAGATACACCCAACGACTGCTGCTGAGAGCCCAGAGCAGCCCATATTCTTTCACTTCCTCAGTCTTGTAGTTCAATTCCTTTTCAATTTTAGGGATTACTCTGTAGCCTACTAATATAATCTCTCTTTTCTCTTAATATATAAAGAGGCATTTATAGCTTGCAACAAATAAAGCTTAACTAACACATAAAACAATGGGAAAGAGAGAGAAGATGACTCTTCCATCTGTCAAAGTGTTAATCCCATATTTGATAGTAAAGCAATGGGATTATCTAATGAGGCAAGTAGAAATGAAAAACAGACAAAAAGGAACCCAAACTCACCTAACACTGAGGAAATGGCAAAGGAACATCCATGGGAAATAAATATCATAGAGGAGTTAGTTCTTGCTACAGGAGGGAAAAAGATTGGAAAAAGAGAAGTCTTTCATTGAAAAGGTTTCTTGAAAGTCTGGGGAACTCAAACAGCTGAGGAAACACAGGTTGTGAGGGAGGAGTGCATGGTCTACCTTCCATCTCTGAAGCAACAGGCTAGGAAAGTATCAAACAGAAGAAAGTTCTTGTCAGAAATTTTTTGAGACTGATTAACTAACCAGAGCAAACTCCTAGTGCCGTAGTTTATCTCCAGGCAAATTCTAGAGCAGGAGGCAGCCAACCACTGCAGTGTAAAGAGACAAGAAAGGATTGGGAAATACATAGAGAAAAACACGATTCTGGGACTGTTGGGGAATGTCCATTCTTATGGTGGGGTAGGTGAGGATAGCAAGAGCCAGTTAATTCTGTCTGGGGTGGGGGTGGGGGGGTGAGGGGTGGAGTTACTGTCTTCCAATCCAATCTAATTCCATCCAATCCAATCCAATCCAATCCAATCCTATCCAATATTAATTTCAGCCTCAGAGAGTCAGTCAACCAGGGGTTAGAGGGAATTTGAAGCCTCAATTATTTGTGATGGATTCCAAAAAGAAAGAGGTCTTAGAAAAGACCTGAGGACTGGAGGGGCATATATATATATATGTATATGTATATCTATTAGCTAGAACAGTCAAATAGCAGAATTTGTAGGATGCAATCTTTTTTTTTTAAACATCTTTATTGGAGTATAATTGCTTTACAATGTTGTGTTAGTTTCTGCTGTATAACAAAGTGAATCAGCTATACGTATACATATATC
>NC_041229.1:32986124-32995691 GCF_002837175.3 Physeter macrocephalus
TTCATCCCAGCTTACCCTTCACCCTCCCTGTGTCCTCAAGTCCATTCTCTACATCTATGTCTTTATTCCTGTCCTGCCTCTAGGTTCTTCAGAACCATTTTTTTTTTTTTTAAGCTATCACTGTGCTCTCTCATTCTCTTACACGGTCCATAGGAAATCTGCAACTTTGACGCTTCGTAAATGGGAGTTCACTTACTCTCAAAATATTTCCAGAGACTGCACTGCTATAGGTCAACCCAACTAGCATCTCACTCTTTGGATTCCTCAGTCATGAGTAGGATACCAATACCATGTTTACCAAACTCATAGCAGACATATTTAATTCCAGAAGCCATTCTTCACTGGGCTCCAGGGAAAGGAGAACTCCATTCCTTCCATGGGTAGGGAAAGTTCTCACAAAATCTTTTCTTACCTCCTACTCCAACACTTGATAGGCTGAAGGTGTGTAGTTAGCTAAGGGCTATAAAGCTGACCACTTGTTTTGCAATTCATAGTTTGGTGGTCTTGCACCAACACTTTTATATATGATGTGATTAAAATACAGTTAACTTTTAGTCATTTTTTCATAATTGATAGGCACACACATATGTAACTAGTTCATGTTCAAATTCACATCAGTTTTAGAGTTGCTTTGTAATATTGAAGATACTGAGAATCCTGTGTGATATGTTATTCTAGGAACAACACAGCCTAGAAGGGTCTTGAATTTCATTTTTGTGTCAAAGGGATTGCATAGTCCTGAAGATTTAAACTTTCAGGTTGGAAGTGTATTTTATTTTCCTGGGAAAGTTCAATACTATTTTCTAGAGGAATAAGGAAATGAAATGCCACAAGTGAGGAATCAATTTAGGTTGGGGATTGTGTATGTATGTGTAAGTTGCTGGATGTCTATGAAACAAATCTGTGTGGGAAAATGTCATTTTGGGATTATACTTTTATGTTGTGGGAAGGAGAGAGATAAATAATTGACCCTGGCCATTTTAGTTTCCCCTGGTTTCTCCTGCAAGTAGAGAAAATGCATAAATACTAAATGCACACATAAAACTGCTCCTTGGCAGATGTGGATTATATTCTAAAGGGACACACTTAAAGAACATCACCCAAGTCTCTTATTTATTCTGCAGCCCCTAAGCATGTCTCAGGGCAGGTCTACAGTATTGTCAGGTACAGTTTTACACAGCTGTCTGTAATTTCTCTTTTGTTGTTTTAACCCTGGGTGAACCTCGCTTTGAGAAAACCTCCTATACAATTCAGCTTGAGCAAGTTTTTAAATTGTGGTTGGAATATTATTTTTTTAATACTAAACAACTTTTCAGTTTACAAAAGTGTCACTATAAATTTTTTCTAATATTAAATCTTCTTCAGTGTAGTTTTAAAAATTAAATTTATACCAGTTGGTCTAAACAACATATTTTTAGTAGCCTGGAGTTTCCTCAGAGGACACTAAGAGCATACACAGTATAGAGGTGCCCCCAGCATCTGATGGACAGTGGACGACACTAGACAGGGAGAATGGATGCAGACATATTCCTGAATACACCTGAGGCCAGCCTTGCCTTTGAGGGCTGTGGAAGCAGCTGGGGGGACGTTAGGGATACTATGTGGACAGGTAGGGGATGTGAGTCAAAAATATTTCCTTATTAATGTTAATATCCTCTCACTTGTTCTCACAGACAAAGGGTGAGTGTGGAGGAGGAACTGGGGATATTTAGGACATGTGTCTTAAGGAGTTTCTTTTCCTCTGGGCCTTGTTTCTCTAACAGGATCGCTTACCTTTAAAAACAGGTCCAGATTTGGCAGCTTGGTCAGGATCTAATGGCAGCACATAAATGAATAGCAAGATGAGTCTGGCACAGGGAGCCCCAGAAGAACAAGTCATGTCTTGTTCTAGCGTGAAAAGTGGGCAAGAAAGTAAATGTTCATATGGACTTCTTGAAGATGGGGACAATGTCCTCACGAGTGGCCATTCAATAAATGTTGCTTAATAAAAGAAGGACTGAATCAAAGAACAGGCAGCAGAGAGTCTGCTAAGATGTCAGCCCCAACTCTGATGTAGAGCATCAATTTCTCAGAACATGAGCTCTTGGAGGGCAGAGTCCACCTGTGTGGCTTTTAGCCTCTCCCTCCCCTCCCTGCCTCCCTCCTACTTGAAAGTACTGAGGAAGGATTGTATATCCACTCCCAGCCTAGTAAATGATTGTCTGGGATGATCAGATTAGAGTCTTTATAAATGTCTGAGAAATATGACTGGTACCATTTTACTTTTGAATTTTAAGAATTACATGAGATATATATGTGCAATTTATAAGGAGTGGAAAATAGATAAGTTAAAAAGAAGAAAATAATTCACTATGGCACTAATTAGCAATAGCAAGATAGATAACTGTACAAAAATGGGATCACACTGTACATATTATTTGTGTCCTGTTTTTTTTCCTTATGTGACAAACTATGAACATCTTTTTTTGTGGTGTGATTTTAGAAGTGCTCTATTAATGTAATGCCTATCTCTTATGCTCTACTCTAACCAAGATTAATCAGCTACAGATTTTTTAAACTAAACTTGGTAGTTTCCTCCCTGCTTCTAATGAATCGCTACCATTCATTAGAAGATCCAGCAAACTGTGTCAGTTCTGCCTGTGATATAGTAAAGAAATGGGGTCATCTAAAGAGGGAAGTTAAGTTTAAAAATCCACCTAACAGTACACAAAAGTGTGGCAAAACCTCAAGGAAAAGCTGAGCTTCAGCGGCAAGAGAGTAAGGCATCGTGTAGAACATGGCACAGCCACAAACCTCCCTTTCCTTCCAAGCACTGGTTCAGGTGCAGGGTGATACCAGGAGTAGGGAAGAAGCAGCTCCTTGGAACAAAGACACTCATTCATAGAGATTATTTGGGTTTCAATAAATTTGTGACAGCGGTCCTAATCCTAAACTCAAATTCAGAACCACCCTGGTGTAAAGTTTACGAGATTAGAGCGGGGTGCCTGGGAGAGAGCTGGACCCTGTCCAGTGCTGTAGAGCTGGAGAAGGGGACACTCCTCAGAGACTCCAAGCCATGGACTTTGCTTTCTCCCTTCAACCCCAGTGAGGATGTGACTGCACAGGTTGGACTTTAGTTCAATAAACAGAGAACATAATTTTTTTGATGTGTACATTTCAGTGGGTTTTAGTGTGTTCACAAGGTTGTGCAACCTCCTCCACGATCTAATTTCAGAACATTTTAATCACTTCAGAAAGGAGCCCTGTACCTAATAGCAGTCACAGTCCATTCCCCTCTCCCCCCACCCTGGCAACCTAATCTCCTTTCCAACTCTATGGATTTGCCTCTTCTGGACCTTTCATATAAATGGAATCATATAAAATGTGGTCTTCTGTGTATGGTTTCTTTCACTTAGCATGATGTTTCCAACACTTATCCATGTGGTAGCATGTATCAAAACTTTATCCTTTTATGGCTGAATAGTGTTCCATTTTATGGATATACCATCTTTTGTTCTTCCATTCATCAGTCGACAGATGTTTGGGTTGCTTCCACTTTTTGGCTTTAATGAATCATGCTGCTATGCACCTTTTTATGTGAACATATAGTTTCAATTATCTTGCAGAAGCCAATGTGCTTGAATATTTCTTTAAGCAAAAATGCAAGGATTGGGGAACAATTTGTTTTCAATTTTTCTGTAAACCTAAGACTGTTTTATAAACAAAGTCTGCTAATTAATCTAAAAAATGCATGGATCATTATTTTTTAGTGTGAATGGTGATTTATGATTTATGTGTGAAAGGCAGTGACACACCAGGAATTTGGCTGTTTTCTCCCCCAGCTTTATTGAGGTATGGTTGACAAATAAAAGTGTATATGATTGACTTTTGAACAACACGGGTTTGAGCTGAACACAGGTCCATTTATACAAGGAATTTTTTCAATAAATACATAGTCGGCACACACAGTTCTGCATCCTTGAATATGGAGGCCCACTGTGGGCCTCAAGCATACCCAGGTTTTGGTATCACTGGCAGGTCTTGAAACCAGTTCCCCTGGGGATACTGAGGAACAATTGTATATTTAAAGTGTGCAAAGTGATGATCTGATATATGTATGCATTGTGAAATGATCATGTCAATCAAGCTAATTAAGACATCCATTGCCTCACATAGTTACCCCCCTCCCTCATTTTTTTTTTTTTTCTGGTGAGAATGCTTACAATCTGGTCTCCTAGCAAATTTCAAGTATACAATTTTATTAACTATAACCACATGTGGTGCATTAAATCCTCAAAACTTATTCATCATATAACTGAAAGTTTATACCCTTCAATCAACATCTCCCCATTCCATCCACCTCTCCAGACCTTGGCAATCACCATTCTACTCTCTGTTTTCATGGGTTCTACAATTTTTTGTTTCTTCCAGATTCCACTTCTAAGTGGTACTATACAGTATATGTTTTTACGCCTGACTTATTTCGCTTCATATAATGTTCTTCAATTTTATCCAAAATTTGTTGTCACAAATGGCAGAATTTCTTTCTGTTTTAATGGCTGAAATCTTTATCTGTTTATATCTTTAACCATTCATGCATCAAGAGACACAGGTTTCTTTTCATATCTTGGCTATTGTGAATAATACTGCAATGAATATGGGAGTGCTTTTGTTTTCTTTGAATATGTACCCAGAAGTAGGATTTCTAGACCATATGGTAGTTCTATTTTTAGTCTTTTGAGGAAAATCTGTATTATTTTCCATAGTACCTACATCAATTTAAACTTCTATCAACAGTGTACAAGGGTTTCCTTTTCTTCAAATCCTAGCCAACATTTGTTATCTCTTCTCTTCTTGATAATAAAAACTTGGCTATGTTTCAATGCTGATCACAGTGACCAACAGTCCCACAGAGAAACCAGGCCTGAGGAAAAATCCAGGGCAGGAATTACTGCATTTTCGTCAGCTCTGTGCAGCTGCCTGTTTTCCGTTAAATTCATTTGTTGCCTAAATAAAATGGAGCACACAGTAAGAATAAGAGAATATGTGGTCTCCTCCCCATATGGTAATCTGGAATGCTGCAGGTAATATTCTTTCCTTTAATATATTAAAAATTATAAAATAATTCAATTTGGTTTGAAGAAGTTAGGGAACAGAGATGAGCATAAAGAAGAACTTAATTCATTTCCACATAAATTAGAGAGTATTGTTAATATTTCCCTTTACAAAACATGAAATCAGTTTTTTGATGACTGTAGTTTGTGTTCTGCTTTTTCCTCTAATCAATGAACTATGAATGAATTTCAAGGCATCTGGTTAGCATTATCTACTAATGTGGTACTGTTTTTCCTTTATGTTCTGCTGTAAACAAATTTAATCATATTAAGACTTTTTTCCTTGAAGAAAACATAGGGTGAGCAAATCTGTTTCTAGTCCAAAGCAGGCACTTCCATTTATTTTATTCTAGGATCAAACAGTGCTAACCTTACATGAGGCAGACAGCACTGGGTCTCAGCTAAAGGGACACACAGACATTTAAAAATTATAGTGGATCTGTCTGGAAATGGTAGAAGAAACTCAGGAGAAAATGGGAAACCAGGAAGAGAGAGTTTGGTTATGTTATAGGATGAGAAGATATAGAAAAAGAAAGTCTGGAGTTTCATTGTGGTGGCAGGGGTTACTTGACCTGGAAAATTTGAAAGCCAAAGAAAGGGAAGTCTAGAAGAGCTTAGGACATAGAATTCCCAGACCCCACTGCCAGACACCCAGGTCGTGCCAGCAATCTGAGGTTAACAAATGTTTGCCGGTGATGATCTATTCAACAGATAATTTATTTGTGATTATTATCATAAGCAGATGTGATGTGTTCTGTTTCAGAGGTAATATTTCACCATTAAAGTGTTAAAATCATCTGTAATATATGTTTGATAATAACTAGAAAATGTAGGTAATAAAAATGAAACAAATTTATTCATTATGTCTCTTCACTTAAGTAGGTGTGAAAGTATCTTTTTCTAAATGGCATGATACTTTTCGTTTTTGAACAACATCTTTATTTTTTTAATACAGCAGGTTCTTATTAGTTATCTATTTCATACATATTAGTGTATATACATCAATCCCAATGTCCCAATTCACCTCACCACCACAACCCCTCGCCATTTTCACCCCTTGGTGTCCATACGTTTGGCATGATACATTCTTGCTATTGGTGTCTTGGCTTTTCCCATATGAATCATCTATAAAAATATTTTCAGTAGCATAGCTTTTGGGAAATGTATTGTTGATTTGGTGATTTCTCTCCTTACCTTCAATTCTAACATCAGGTAATGAAAGTAAGACATTTTCTGTATAGAGAAAGCAGGCATGCTTCCCCTTCACACTTCTGGTCAGTCACTGCCATCTGATGTGCCTTCAGAATCCAATAAAGAACATTGGTTCCGCATAGTTAGAGAAAGAATGGGACCACGTAAAGGTGCATGTGGAAGCTAGAAAAAAGAAAGAAAGAAAAAAAGAAAGAAAGAAAGAAAGAAAGAAAGAAAGAAAGAAAGAAAGAAGGAAAGAAAGGAAGGAAGGAAGAAAGAAAGAAGGGAAGAAAGAAAGAAGGAAAGAAAGAAAGAAAAAAGAAGGAAAGAAGGAAAGAAAGAAGGAAAGAAAGAAAGAAAGAAGGAAGGAAAGAAAGAAAAGCAGGGAACTTCTGCTGCTAGTGTCCTTGTCCCTGTGGTGAACCACAGCCACCCCCTGCCTCTTCAGGAGACCCTCCAACACTAGCAGCAAATCTACAAGGAAGCTATGATTCTCCACTTACAGATAAGGTAACTGAGGCTTAGAAATACTCTTCCAAGGTCATCCAGTTTGAATGTGTCAGAGCTGGTGTTTGTGTCCTAAAGATCACCCTACATGCCTTGGAGGATAAGAGAACCCTGAACTGGGACTGTAAGAAGGTATCAAATTAGAGAAAGAGTGGATTTTAAAGCTCAGACAGAGAAGCCCAAGCCGTGTGGCTGATAGGGTCTTGGTGCTCCGGCCGGGTGTCAGGCCTGAGCCTCTGAGGTGGGAGAGCCGAGTTCAGGACATTGGACAACCAGAGACCTCCTGGCTCCGCATAATATCAATCGGTGAGAGCTCTCCAAGAGATCTCCGTCTCAATGCTAAGACCCAGCTCCACTCAATGACCAGCAAGCTCCAGTGCTGGACACCCCAGGCCAAACAACTAGCAAGACAGGAACACAACCCCACCCATTGGTAGAGAGGCTGACACCCCAAGTTGTCACAGACACACCAAAACATACCACTGGACGCAGTCCTGCCCAATGGAAAGACAAGCTGCCCAATGGAAAGACAAGATCCAGCCTCATACATCAGAACACAAGCACCAGTCTCCTCCACTAGGAAGCCTACACAACACATTGAACCAACCGTAGCCACTGAGGGCAGACACCAAAAACAACAGGAACTGCAAACCTGCAGCCTGTGAAAAGGAGACCCCAAACACAGTAAGTTGAACAAACTGAGAAGACAGAGAAATATACAGCAGATGAAGGAGCAAGGTAAAAACCCCCAGAACCAAACAAATGAAGAGGAAATAGGCAGTCTACCTGAAAAATAATTCAGAGTAATGATAGTAAAGATGATCCAAAATCTTGAAAATAGAATGAAGACAATACAAGAAATGTCTAACAAGGACCTAGAAGAACTAAAGAGCAAACCAACAATGATGAACACACAATAAATGAAATTAAAAATTCTCTAGAAGGAATCAATAGAAGAATAACTGAGGCAGAAGAACAGATAAGTGAACTGGAAGATAAAATAGTGGAAATAACTACCACAGAGCAGAAAAAAGAAAAAAGAATGAAAAGATTTGAGGACAGCCTCAGGGACCTCTGGGACATTAAACACACCAACATTCGAATTATAAGGGTTCCAGAAGAAGAAGAGAAAAAGAAAGAGAATGAGAAAATATTTGAAGAGATTATAGCTGAAAACTTCCCTAAAGTAGGAGAGGAAATAGTCAGTCAAGTCCAGGAAGTGCAGAGAGTCCAATACAGGATAAATCCAAGGAGAAACACGCCAAGACATATATTAATCAAACCATCAAAAATTAAATACAAAGAAAAAATATTAAAAGCAGCAAGAGAAAAGAAACAAATGACATACAAGGGAATCCCCATAAGGTTAACAGCTGACTTTTCAGCTGAAACGCTGCAATCCAGAAGGGAGTGGCAGGACATATTTTAAGTGATGAAAGGGAAAAACGTAGAACCAAGATTACTCTACCTAGCATGGATCTCATTCAGATTTGATGGAGAACTTAAAACTTTTACAGACAAGCAAAAGTCAAGAGAATTCAGCACCACCAAACCAGCTTTACAACAAATGCCAAAGGAACTTCTCTAGGCAGGAAATACAAGAGAAGAAAAGACCTACAATAACAAACCCAAAACAATTAAGAAAATGGTAATAGGAACATACATATCGATAATTACCTTAAATGTAAATGAATTAAGTGCTCCAACCAGAAGACATAGACTGGCTGAATGGATACAAAAATGAGACCTGTATATATGCTGTCTACAAGAGACCCAATTCAGACCTAGGGACACTTACAGATTGAAAGTGAGGGGATGGAAGAAGATATTCCATACAAATAGAAATCAAAAGAAAGCTGGAGTAGCATTTCTCATATCAGACAAAATAGACTTTAAAATAAAGACTATTACAAGAGACAGAGAAGAACACTACATAATGATAAAGGGATCAACCCAAGAAGAAGAGATAACAATTGTAAATATTTATGCACCCAACATAGGAGCACCTCGATACATAAGGCAAATGCTAACAGCCATAAAAGGGGAAATCGACAGTAACACAATCATAGTAGGGGACTTTAATACCCCACTTTCACCAATGAAGAGACCAACCAAAATGAAAATAAGGACACACAAGCTTTAAATGACCCATTAAACAAAATGGACTTAATTGATATTTATAGGACATTCCATCAAAAAACAACAGAATACACTTTCTTCTCAAGTGCTCATGGAATATTTTCCCAGATAGATCATATCTTGGGTCACAAATCAAGCCTTGATAAATTTAATAAAATTGAAATTGTATCAATTATCTTTTCTCACCACAATGCTATGAGACTAGATATCAATTACAGGAAAAAAACTGCAAAAAATACAAACACATGGAGGCTAAACATAACACTACTAAATAACCAGGAGATCACTGAAGAAATCAAAGAGGAAATAAAAAAATACCTAGAAACAAATGACAATGAAAACACAACCGCCCCAAACCTATGGGATGCAGCAAAAGCAGTTCTAAAAGGCAAATTTAGAGCATTACAATCCTACCTCAAGAAACAGGAATAATCTCAAATAAACAACCTAAGCTTACACCTAAAGCAATTAGAGAAAGAAGAACAATAAAACACCAAAGTTAGCAGAAGGAAAGAAATCATAAATGTCAGATCAGAAATAAGTGAAAAATAAATGAAGGAAATGATAGCAAAGATCAATAAAACTAAAAGCTGGTTCTTTGAGAAGAAAAACAAAATTGATAAACCATTAGCCAGAC
>NC_041229.1:32995839-33038256 GCF_002837175.3 Physeter macrocephalus
CTCAAATCAATAGAATTAGAAATGAAAAAGGAGAAATAACAACTGACACTGCAGAAATACAAAGGATCATGAGAGATTACTACAAGCAACTATATGTCAATAAAATGGACAACCTGGAAGAAATGGACAAATTCTTAGAAAAGTACAAACTTCCAATACTGAACCGGGAAGAAATAGAAAATATGAACAGACCAATCACAAGCACTGAAATTGAAACTGTGATTAAAAATCTTCCAACAAACAAAAGTCCAGGACCAGATGGTTTCACAGGTGAATTCTATCAAACGTTTGGAGAAGAGCTAACACCTATCCTTCTCAAACTCCTCCAAAATATAGCAGAAGGAGGAACACTCCCAAACTCATCTATGAGGCCACCATAACCCTGATACCAAAACCAGAAAAAGATGTCAAAAAAAGAGAAAACTACAGGCCAGTATCACTGATGAACCTAGATGCAAAAATCCTCAATAAAATACTAGCAAATGTAATCCAACAGTACATGAAAAGGATCATACACCATGATCAAGTGGGGTTTATCCCAGGAATGCAACGATTTTTCAAATATGCAAATCAATCAATGTGATACACCATATTAACAAACTGAAGGATAAAAATCATATGATCATCTCAATAGATGCAGAAAAAGCTTTTGACAAAATTCAACACCAATTTATGATAAAAACTTTCCAGAAAGTAGGTATAGAGGGAAGTTACCTCAACATAGTAAAGGCCATATATGACAAACCCACAGCCAACATTGTAATGAATTTGGTAAAGTAGCAGGATACAAAATTAATCCACAGAAATCTCTTGTATTCCTATACACTAATGATGAAAAATCTGAAAGAGAAATTAAGGAAACACTTCAATTTACCATTGTAACAAAAAGAATAAAATACCTAGGCATAAACCTACCTAAGGGGACAAACCACCTGTATGCAGAAAACTATGACAGTGATGAAAAAAATTCAAGATGATACAAACAGTTGGAGAGGTATACCATGTTCTTGGATTGGAAGAATCAACATTGTGAAAATGACTATACTACCCAAAGCAATCTACAGAATCAATGCAATCCCTATCAAGCTACCAATGGCATTTTTCACAGAGTAGAACAATATTTTTACAATTTGTATAGAAACACAAAAGAACCAGAATAGCCAAAACAATCTTGAGAATGAAAAATGGATCTGGAGGAATCAGGCTCCCTGACTTCAGACTATACTACGAAGCTACAGTAATCAAGACAGTATGGTACTGGCACAAAAACAGAAATATAGATCAATGGAACAGGATAGAAAGCCCACGCACATATGGTCAACTTATTTTTGATAAAGGAGTCAAGGATATACAATGGAGCAAAGACAGCCTCTTCAATAAGTGGTGCTGGGAAAACTGGACAGCTACATGTAAAAGAATGATATTAGAACACTTCCTAACACCATACACAAAAATAAACTCAAAATGGATTAAAGACCTAAATGTAAGGCTAGGCACTATAAAACTCTTAGAGGAAAACGTAGGCAGAACCCTCCATGACATAAATCACAGCAAGATCCTTTTTGACCCACGTCCCAGAGAAATGGAAATAAAAACAAAAATAAACAAATGGGACCTAATGAAAATTAAAAGCTTTTGCATAGCAAAGGAAACCATAAACAAGACAAAAAGACAACCCTCGGAATAGGAGAAAATATTTGCAAACGGAGCAATTGACAAAGGATTAATGTTCAAAATATACAAGCAACTCATGCAGCTCAATAACAAAAAAACTAACAACCCAATCCAAAAATGGGCAGAAGACCTAAATAGACATTTCTCCAAAGAAGATATACAGATTGCCAACAAACACATGAAAGAATGCTCAACATCATTAATCATTAGAGAAATGCAAATCAAAACTACAATGAGATACCATCTCACACCGGTCAGAATGGCCATCATCAAAAAAATCTAGAAACAATGACCCAGCAATCCCACTACTGGGCATATACCCTGAGAAAACCATAATTCATAAACAGTCATGTACCACAGTGTTCATTGCAGCACTATTTACAATTGCCAGGACATGGAAGCAATCTAAGTGTCCATCGACAGATGAATGGATAAAGAAGAAGTGGCACATATATGCAATGGAATATTACTCAGCCATGAAAAGAAATGAAATTGAGTTATTTGTAGTGAGATGGATGGACCTAGAGTCTGTCATACAGAGTGAACTAAGTCAGGAAGAGCAAAACAAACACCATATGCTAACACATATATATGGAATCTAAAAAAAAAAAGTTTGAAGAACCTGAGGGCAGGTCAGGAATAAACATGCAGTCATAGAGAATAGACTTGAGGACACGGGAAGGGGGAAGGGTAAGCTGGGACGAAGTGAGAGTGTGGCATGTACATATATACACTACCAAATGTAAAATAGACAGCTAGTGGGAAGCAGCTGCATAGCACAGGGAGATCAGCTCAGTGCTTTGTGACCACCTAGAGTGGTGGGATAGGGAGAGTGGGAGGGAGATGCAAGAGGGAGGTTTATGGGGATATATGTATACATATAGCTGATTTACTTTGTTATACAGCAGAAACTAACACAACAATGTAAAGCAATTATACTCCAATAATGATGTTAAAAAATTATAAGAAAGAAAAGCCAAAAACAAATACAGAAAAACATCTGTAACTGCAGGGAACTACTGAAGAATATCAGAAAGAATTGAATACTTGAAAAGGGGGTAGGGTGTAGATCTTGCTGCTTTAGGAAAGAGAAATAAAAAAGGAGGAGGGGCTTTCTGTTTAGTAGTAAATTTTACTGAAGCCACGGGAATTTTTTAAAATGAGGAAAAGCAAGATATTTTATATGAGCACATGGCAGAGTCATGGCTTCCTTCTTTGCTGCAGTCTCCAGAGCATCTAGTATGGATGGTGTTGTGCATTTCCTGATAGAGGGTGTACCCTCCAAATAATGTGAAGATAGCCATATATTTAATAAGATTATTTGGAAATAACCAGTATTAGTTAATGACGGGATTAATATCAAGTTCATTTTCGAAGGTATGATTTTACCTTTTAGATTTTCAAAATGGTGGAAGAAGTAGGGGTTTATTTAAGGAAAAACAGAAAGCACAGATGGACAAAATGGTAATAATTATTCACTATTTTACATTAGGGGGATCATATTGTTCACTTGAAAAATTTTTCCAAAATAAGAAGCTGTAACACACCTTAGGTGGCATCATTTCTGCGGCCCACAACAACTTTCATGGTGTTTCTTTAACCACTATGGATTATTTCAGGACTTTTATTCTGTATTGGACAGGCAGCCATATTTTCATCTCCTGTCCCTAGCCAATCACTACCATCCACTTATCCTCATTGTCAGCTGAGTATGCAGTAAGGCAACGACTGCTCTATCTTCCAGGGACATGCCGAAGTTTTAAAAATCCAGCTGAAGCCTCTTGAAAGTTTAGAAGAACACAGAGGGAATGAAACACTGGAAAAAAGAGGTCAGGAAACATGCTAGGTAAAGGGAATCCTGGGCTTTCACTGTGGATAGTGAAGATTATCCAGAGTTTAAAACCCCTAAAAGCTGAGGGAAGAGCAGGTTTTATGGAGGGGTGCATGGCAAAATCACTGGCCCCCACTCTCTTTTATCTAGGACAGTACTGTGCACTTACTCTGATGTTAATGGAACACTTAGATTGATTGGGATAATGCCAGGTTTAAAGATATTATATATATTTATAAATGACCACAATGAACTTAAGGGAGCTGCTGGACTCAGTTTCAGTATTACTGGGGGAAATGGATTTCTCAACCATGTCCTAGGATCAAACTAATGATCAGAGTCACATCAAGTGTGGCGGTGACCTAGCAAGAATTTAACTCTTTTTATTTTTTGCCAGCTCTGTCGGGATTCTATCTGGTCAACAAATGCCTCAGGCCAGCTGCATACCCTGTAGGGAACTCAGGGGTGAGGGAAAAGCCAGGCCAAGGTCAGTTGCATTTGTTCTCGCTCTATGTAGTTACTTCACTTCCATGATTTCTGAAATCTTGGCCGCTAAATTGGGAAAATACAGCCTGGTATTTGTGTGTACTTGGTCTCTTCCTGTCAATATGTAACCCACCTGCAGTTATCTTTTTACATTTCTAATGTTTCAAATACCACAAGTTTATTTAAGGAAAAGAAAAAGAAAAACAACCAAAAAACGCAACAAACCCGGAAACACTGAACTTCAAAAAAAAAAAAAAAGAATTTATAGTTACCCAAATCAAAAATAGTAATATAAACATATTTTCACAAATGGAATCATCTTGTATATACTGTCTACATCCTGCTTTTTCTCTTAGTACAGACTGAGAATGTCTTATCCCTAGCTTCATATCTGAATTGCATTCAAAACCGCGTGCTGTTTCTTCTTTATGCTATTCTCTAACCAATATTACCTACCTTAAAATTTTATTTTCCTGTTGAGACAGTCATAATTCCCTTTCCTGTCCCACAAAAGGCAATAACACCCCCTGTCCTCATGATCCAACAAAACACTGTTAGAGAAATAATGACGTCTTCTAGAACTGAGTTCCTGTGGGAACTGCATGGAAAGGGTAGTAGAATAATAGAGGGAAACAGAACATGAAAGGAGTCACTTCTTTCTGCAGCAGGAGAACAGAGCAGATAAAAGAGACTGGACCTTTTCTGGGCAGTGAAGTTGATTCCAATTTCAGGCAATGCAAAAGCTGCCGAGTCAACACCCTGCAGAGGTGCGAGTGGAAGAAGCTTTCCTCTCTGTCCAAGGAGAACATTGGGTCATTACCAGCCACTGTTAAGAAACACAGTGGATGGTAATGATGAACAAGGAGTTCAAAGAGGTCATTTTTTTCATAATCCTATGACACAGAGATGTTTTACTTTCAAACTTCTAAAATTATAAAAGTAATACATATTCATTTAAGAATAGATAAATGTAATGAAGGAAATCATTATTCTATATGCCGTCCACTTATGATAACACTATACCTTATTTCTTTTTCAAAACTGGGATCATGTTGTAAATTCCATGTTTTAGCCTGTTTTCTCCCAATATACTTTTCAGTCACACAGTGACTCATTTTTCTATTTGACCTGAAACATGATAATTGAAAGTTCATAAACTCCAGCTGCTATTGATACCTTCAGCTGCCCTGATTCCTTAACTTACTGAGTCTTGAGTGTTAAATTCTTCCTTCAATTCTGTGAGATACTCCAGGGTCCTTTCAATAAAATATTCATTCTACTTGAGCTGAGGAATCACCAAAAAGTGATTACACAAGAATTATGGGAAAGATAAAGAAAAATGGAGGAAGACACTCAGAGCTAGTAAAGGTGTTGCTCTCTATGGGGCAAGTTGAAGTTAAAAATAAAACAAAATGAAAAAAACCCTCATCTGAGACTGCATGAAAAAGAGAGAGAAACTTACAGAGAAATGGGACATTGTTAAAAACAGAATTAGATCTTGCTGTAGCAAGAAAAGATATTAGAAATTGAGGAGTCTGAAATTTCATAAACTTAATAAATGATATCCAGAGCTTTAAAAAAATCTCAAGAAATAAAAAAGGCAAGATTTTAGGGAGGATTATGTGGTCTAGGACTCTCTAAGGATGTTGGTGTGGGAAGAACCAAACAGTAGTAATCCTAGCTTAGAGGCTCTCCGAGGATTCTCCAGGTGGCAGATCCTCCATTGTGTGACAACAGTGACTAGATGAAATGACAGGGAAGAAGTGGGGCATCGGCCAGTATAGCAAGAAAGAAGATGAGAACAAGAATTCATTGTTTCCTCAAAAAATTTTTTAAACATTTCTATATATTGCAAATATTCTAAACTAAGCATGAAGAGGGCAGGCTCTGTTTCCTTTAAGATAAAGTGCACCTTTTTTAATTAAAATTTTCAATTAGTTTACAATTGTCCCATTCAGAAGAAAGATCATGTAAACATATCAGCTCTTCTTATCATATTTCTCTGTTAATTTTTTCCTCACTTAATTTTGTTAAAGAAATAAGGAGACCAGTTTGAATTAAACTAATATATGCAGAGCAAGTTGGATACATTAAATCTCTAGGGTAAGTCCATCTTCTCCTAAGGGAAAAAACAAAAAATTCCAGGAGGAAAAGAGGCTACATGTGGATTTTTAAAAAATTGGTGTACGAGCTGGGAACATAACTTTGTCCCTTAAATTATTCTGCATTATACTGCTCTCAAATTCAGGTCTTGTATGACTACCTATGGTTCGTCTGTGTCCTATTCTATCAAGTTTCAAGCTTGCTACTGTATTTACTGCCAATCAATGTTCAGAGTTTACTAGGGCACTAATGAATCTTGATCAGTGAGTGATCTCAGTTCTTCAAAATTCTTAGCCATTATTTTGTATACTTTTAGAAATAGATATTCATCTTTCCTAGTTGGCAGAGAGAATGGCACACTCATAGACAATAAGTAGTCATTGAGAAGCTAAAACAGATTTCTGACTGTCAGTCTGCATTTCAGAAGCAATTACTATTATTGGGCTCAGTTCCACTGGTAGTATAGAGAGTTACATTAGTTTTGGATAGCAGTTGAATAGACAGTTACATGTCTGTGGAGTTGGCACTTAACTTTTGTTTTTCCTCTAAGATACAGTATGGACAATAATGAGCGTAATAAATCTGATGACTTCCTTTGAACACATTAACTTTGAAATGGAGGGAAGAAAGGTAAATGGTCACTGAGACCTCTTTGAAACCCCATGCTAAGGGAGGAATAGGAGGTAGAAAAGGAAATGGTGAAGGGGGAAATACTATAAGTATGGAGAAAAGGTGATTGTTTTATTTTTCCAGACAGGGTTCCCCAGATAAACATAAGAAAAAGGACAAAGAATTTTAATTCTCATCAACAATATTATTTGTAGTTTATTTAAAGCTACATCAGAAATTGACTACACTTATAAATATTCTTTGGTATGGTTTTACTTTAACCAAGTTTTTTTGTTGTTGTTGTTGTTTTGCGGTACGCGGGCCTCTCACTGCTGTGGCCTCTCCCGCTGCGGAGCACAGGCTCCGGACGCGCAGGCTCAGCGGCCATGGCTCACGGGCCCAGCCGCTCCGCGGCACGTGGGATCCTCCCGGACCGGGGCACGAACCCGCGTCCCCTGCATCGGCAGGAGGACTCTCAACCACTGAGCCACCAGGGAAGCCCCTGGTTTTACTTTACAGTTTATGTTGCATTCGAAAAGTTCCAACCTTGTCTCAGCTGAAGTAAAGGAAAAATATTGCTTTTCATTCCTTCAAGCTTTATGGTTTTAAACCTTGCAAGTCAAATCTGCCAGCAAATTCAAAGGCCCCATTTAGGAATCAGAGTCAAAGTCAAAAGCTCAGAGACTGTTAAGTATAAGAACTGGTTTTGAGGCAAGAAGCAAGATGGAAACTGAGTAAAAAGAGCCATTTGCCCTCAGAACAGGATTGAGATGCCCAGACCTCCTTTTTACCAGGTGCTAGTGTCCAATGACTATTCCACTGTTCACAAAATTACTTTTAGAGTAGATTTATGGATGTGCATGAGGCTGCTTCTGGGGATCATCTCTGGGAAAAGGTAGCATTGTCTTCTCTAAATTTATGTCCACATTCTTGTTTAGCTCCCAGCTTTTATGAGGAGGTCAACTCCATCCCCGAGATGGTTCATTATTAGTATACTTTGCTATATACCTAACTGGTGTCAAAAAGGAACTCTGTCTCAAGTGCTGATCAAGCAGTACAACCTTAAACCCATAGTTGCCAGGTAGCTATACTCTGAGGAGTACTGGAAGGGTATGCTATACATCCATATATGTAGAAACCTAACATTTTCCCATGGATTATCTTTCCATCAAAAAATAGATTCCCAGAACTATTGTCGGTTTTCTGTAGAACTGCTTTTACTGAATTATGCCTTCCTGAGGGGGCTGGCTGGGTAGTGTGTAGGTTGATGTAATTGGATCAGATGGGCTGTTTCTGAATAAAAGCTAGCAACTGGTTAGCTTGATTGGTTCAGGCTTTTGGCCTCAATCTTTTTGCCATGTGCGGAAAGGAAAACTGAACCAAGCTATTTCTTACCCAAGAACACTGAGTTGGCATACTTTTAAACTCTGATGAGCCGTTGGGCTTTCTCCAAGTAGTTATACTCTTCCCTGGGTTTGAGGAATAAACTGTTCTTTCTGGTCCATAGATATTCTGTATTCCTCTCTTCAGCAATCTCTCATCTCTGGACAAAGAAGGCTGCTATGAAAAGGTATCAAAACTTGGAAATAAGGCAAAAGGATGACTGCATGTCATTTCAATGTCATTTTGGAGTGTTCTCCAATAGGTTTACCAAAGGATTACCGAATTCTTTAGAGAAAAACAAACTTTGATTTACTATTTACTATTGACTAGGGCCTGGACTCTATATAGTTATATGACTAATGTTATAAATGATTTTTACCAGTAGAAACTAATTGTATTCTTTAGTAAAAAAATTAAACCTAGAGATTATGGTTTTATAGTGTTACAAACATCAACCAGTATTTAAAAACCTAATTTTATCTAATTTGTTTCATCACTGCTTTCCTGACTGACTGTATAAACCCCTGTTCTGAAAATGCTCTTTGAACCAGTTTTACCATCCTGCTGGTTCCATCATTAATGAGTTAAACAAATCTTCAACACGTGGTCACCATATAGTTGAATGAAATTGTATTTTTAACTTTTTGAAAATTGCACTTTGACAAAACCTTTCCCTATCTGCTCTGTGAAAACCCATCTTATACTATTTCAGGGTTTCTTTTATCTCTTCTAAAGAGCTCTCTGTTCTTGCATCCCTGTGAGTCAGATTCTTGCTTTTGATGATTGTTATGAAAGGCAGAATAGCATCATGAGCAGACTATTAGTTTTAGAGTCAGCTACATTTGAGTAGGAATTGTAGCTTCCTGACATACAAGCTTTGAAATCTTTTTTTTAAAATTAATTTTTATTGGAGTATAGTTGCTTTACAATGTTGTGTTGGTTTCTGCTGTACAGCAAAGTGAATCAGCTATACGTATACATATATCTCCTCATATTTGGATTTCCTTCCTATTTAGGTCACCTCAGAGCATTGAGTAGAGTTCCCTGTGCTACACAGTAGGTTCTCATTAGGTACATATTTTATATATAGTAGTGTATACATGTCAATCCCAATCCCCCAATTTGTCCTAACCCTCTTCCCCCCTGTTTGTTCTCTACATCTGTGTCTCTATTTCTGCTTTGCAAATAAGTTCATCTGTATCATTTTTCTAGATTCTACATATAAGCAATATTTTATAATATTTGTTTTTCTCTTTCTGACTTACTTCACTCTGTACGACAGTCTCTAGGTCCATCCACATCTCTGCAAATTGCACAGTTTCATTCCTTTTTATGGCTGAGTACTATTCCTTTGCATATATGTACCACATCTTCTCTATCCATTCCTCTGTTGATGGACGTTTAGGTTGACAAGCTTTGGAAACCTGAACAGAGCACGTAACTTCTCTGTTCATATTTTTCACTTAGAATGAATCACGTGTGTTGCAATCATTAAATTTCTCAGTTTATTCATTTGTAAAGTGAGGAAGTCAAACTGGTTGATTTCCAAAGTCCTCTTCAGTTCGATTACTCTCCGATTCCAACATTTAAGAGCTTCTTATTCCCATTTAGCTTTTAAGAGTCAGAGGTTTAAACGTGCAAAGTTCATGTCTCCCAGTTTAATACTCGGTTATAGACAGCAATGGTAGATTGAGCAGGGAAAACTCAAATATCCTCCACAAAGGAGGCTCATAAATTCCCAGGATGCCAGGTTGCCATGTAATCTCCAGGTCACTTCCAGTTCCACTAATAAAAGTATCAGTTGCTTCATTATTGTGTAAATATAAGTATCTAACAATTCAGGGATCTGACATCTAACTTTAAAATAAAGATAGCTTATAGGTGAAAAAAATTATTGCAACTTGTGCCAAAGTCCACTGGAAAAAAAATACCAGATGAAGCTAGTTTATTCCCGAGGCTATGATACTATCTTCGAGGACAGACCTTGGCAGATGGTGTTCTTTCAGGGAATTATACAAAAATGAGACTCTAACAAAAAATGATGTTTCTTTGGACTCATAAAACTAATTTTAATATCTCCTTATATAAAATCCTAAAAACAGGTGATATGTTGCCATGTTTATGAGCTTAACGGTCTGTTCCTATTTTATTTTTTTACATTAACACCAAAATACATTTTAATAATGTTCTTTTATAGATGTTGGCATGGTGTTATCCTGATAACATTTTTGACCTCAGTTAACCTGTTTTCACTTTCTAAAGTTATTGAAAAATTATTTTGCAAGGTAGAATAATAATTATAATAATAACCTAAATATTTCCAAAGACGATGATTTTACCACAGAGCTGATAATTTCTTGCATGTGAAGCATATATGAATTTTCACATCTTCTAGTTTGCTTTAACTAGTCTGAAGTTTGAATCTTACGTAACAAAGGGATGTTTGTGAAACAAGTCCCTGGCCCCATTCACGGTTAAGGGGAGAGGATTACACAAGGGCATGAATCCCAGAGACAGGGATTACGGGGAGCCATTTTAGAGTTGGCTCACCACAATCACAAACAAAAAGAGTCACAAAGCTTTACCTATGATTTACTTACATAGATGTAATATTTTCCAATGAAATCATTCTGTGTCTAAAATTTAAGAGTATCTTCTCTGGTATTTCGACCTAACTGAACATGCAACTCGGCAACTGTATTAACTTAGACTCTATTCTCTTTTTTTTTTTTTTTTTTGTGGTATTCGGGCCTTCCTCTGCTGTGGTCTCTCCCGTTGCGGAGCACAGGCTCCGGACGCGCAGGCTCAGCGGCCATGGCTCACGGGCCCAGCCACTCCGCGGCACGTGGGATCCTCCCATACCGGGGCGCGAACCCGGTGCCCCTGCGTCAGCAGGCGGACGCGCAACCACTGCGCCACCAGGGAAGCCCTAGACTCTATTCTCTTTGCCACACTTAATTATTTGTTTAGCTATAAATATATTGGGGAAATAATAAATTTTATATTCCAAAATTCTAGCTGGAGACTTAAAAAAATAGCTCCCCTTTTCAAGTGGCAGTAGCTATAAATAGCTATATTAACTCTCATTTAGTAGACTCAAGTCATATGTCCCCAGTTTGTGCTAATGAAATACTCCTCTCAGATTTGTTCTGCCATACATTTCCACCCTCCCAAAGATAAATGAAAAATTCTATTTTACTATTTTTACTTTTTAAAGCTGTCTTGGGGATTTTACATTTCATGAAGTTCTCATGCATATCATTCAGTTGGCTCATTTATGATGGTATTTGAATTGACTGTTGCATGAAACATGCTTGTTTTATGACTACTGTTATCAAGAAAATGATTTCCATGGAGAGAAGTCTGGAATATTCTTACAATAGGAAATCTCCAAACTTTATCCCTCTATTTAAGCACATAACACATCTAAGTGTTGTAGGATGTTAGTAGGGTATACTATGGACTGGGGACTTGTAGCCATGGTAACTTGGGAGCTGGGAGTTTTGTATGCCAAAAGTACAGGATCACCAATGGGGAATCATGATATACATCATGAAAACATCAGAGTAAAGACAAAATTGTGGAATCAAGAAAGCACAAAATGTCACAGCTGGAAATTTCAGGTCTTCTAGCCCAACCCTGGGTTTATTATTCAAAGTTTTATGTGAACAATTTGATGTCTTATAGCTCACTGCAGAAGATCCACTGAAATGCGTTTCATGTAATAGTGAAGGAGTCAAATTGGTTAATCTCCAATCAAGAGAAGTGTGTATTTTTTTCCCCCCTGAAGAATGGTAAGATTTCAGCCACTTTGCAGTCAGATCTTGCTTTGTTGCTAGATGACTTACACTGGGTCAAGCCGACAGCATGTAACTTTTAAATAAGAGCTTTATGTGTTATACGTAACCAGAAAGCATATAATCACACCTTATTTAAAACAGCTATTACAAACCATTTATTTCAATTATTTCTCAATTTCCAAACATTTTCTTAAAAAATTTTATTTTAGTTTAATATGGTACACAAATGTAAAAAGTAAAAAAAGCTTGTAACATTTTTTCATGTTTACATCTCCTACCCCACAGAATAGAGTTCCTTCTCACTTCTTTCCAAGCGTTCCATCCAAAGTAGGGGGAAAACAGCCTATTATTCCAGATTCTATTATTTGGAAGGAACTGAAAGGAAACAACCCAGAAGAAGACAAGGATTTGTGTTTTTAAAATTTAGTTTTTACTGATTTTTAAAAATTACATCAGCAAGGTAGCAGGATACAAGATTTACATACAGAAAACTTGTATTTCTTTACACTAACAATGAAATATCAGAAAGAGAAAGTAAAAAAAAAAAAATCTCTTTTAAAATCTTGTAAAAAAAATACCTAGGAATAAGCTGGACCAAGGAGGCAAAAGACTTATATGCTGAGAACTATAAAACATAGATAAAGGAAATTAAAGATGATTCAAAGAAATGGAAAGATATCCCATGCTCTTGGACTGAAAGAATTAATATAGTTAAAATGGCCATACTACACAAAGCAATCTATAGATTTAATGTGATCCCTATCAAATTACCCATGACATTTCCCACAGAAATAGAATAATTCTAAAACTCATATAGAACCACAAAAGATGCAGAATTGCCAAAGCAATCCTGAGGAAAAAGAACAAAGCTGGAGGCATAATTTGTTTAGCTATAAATATATTGGGGAAATAATAAATTTTATATTCCAAAATTCTAGCTGGAGACTTAAAAAAATAGCTCCCCTTTTCAAGTGGCAGTAGCTATAAATAGCTATATTAACTCTCATTTATTAGACTCAAGTCATATGTCCCCAGTTTGTGCTAATGAAATACTCCTCTCAGATTTGTTCTGCCATACATTTCCACCCTCCCAAAGATAAATGAAAAATTCTATTTTACTATTTTTACTTTTTAAAGCTGTCTTGGGGATTTTACATTTCATGAAGTTCTCATGCATATCATTCAGTTGGCTCATTTATGATGGTATTTGAATTGACTGTTGCATGAAACATGCTTGTTTTATGACTACTGTTATCAAGAAAATGATTTCCATGGAGAGAAGTCTGGAATATTCTTACAATAGGAAATCTCCAAACTTTATCCCTCTATTTAAGCACATAACACATCTAAGTGTTGTAGGATGTTAGTAGGGTATACTATGGACTGGGGACTTGTAGCCATGGTAACTTGGGAGCTGGGAGTTTTGTATGCCAAAAGTACAGGATCACCAATGGGGAATCATGATATACATCATGAAAACATCAGAGTAAAGACAAAATTGTGGAATCAAGAAAGCACAAAATGTCACAGCTGGAAATTTCAGGTCTTCTAGCCCAACCCTGGGTTTATTATTCAAAGTTTTATGTGAACAATTTGATGTCTTATAGCTCACTGCAGAAGATCCACTGAAATGCGTTTCATGTAATAGTGAAGGAGTCAAATTGGTTAATCTCCAATCAAGAGAAGTGTGTATTTTTTTCCCCCCTGAAGAATGGTAAGATTTCAGCCACTTTGCAGTCAGATCTTGCTTTGTTGCTAGATGACTTACACTGGGTCAAGCCGACAGCATGTAACTTTTAAATAAGAGCTTTATGTGTTATACGTAACCAGAAAGCATATAATCACACCTTATTTAAAACAGCTATTACAAACCATTTATTTCAATTATTTCTCAATTTCCAAACATTTTCTTAAAAAATTTTATTTTAGTTTAATATGGTACACAAATGTAAAAAGTAAAAAAAGCTTGTAACATTTTTTCATGTTTACATCTCCTACCCCACAGAATAGAGTTCCTTCTCACTTCTTTCCAAGCGTTCCATCCAAAGTAGGGGGAAAACAGCCTATTATTCCAGATTCTATTATTTGGAAGGAACTGAAAGGAAACAACCCAGAAGAAGACAAGGATTTGTGTTTTTAAAATTTAGTTTTTACTGATTTTTAAAAATTACATCAGCAAGGTAGCAGGATACAAGATTTACATACAGAAAACTTGTATTTCTTTACACTAACAATGAAATATCAGAAAGAGAAAGTAAAAAAAAAAAAATCTCTTTTAAAATCTTGTAAAAAAAATACCTAGGAATAAGCTGGACCAAGGAGGCAAAAGACTTATATGCTGAGAACTATAAAACATAGATAAAGGAAATTAAAGATGATTCAAAGAAATGGAAAGATATCCCATGCTCTTGGACTGAAAGAATTAATATAGTTAAAATGGCCATACTACACAAAGCAATCTATAGATTTAATGTGATCCCTATCAAATTACCCATGACATTTCCCACAGAAATAGAATAATTCTAAAACTCATATAGAACCACAAAAGATGCAGAATTGCCAAAGCAATCCTGAGGAAAAAGAACAAAGCTGGAGGCATAACCCTCCCAGACTTCAGACAATACTACAAAGCTACAGTAATCAAAACAGCATGGTGCCAGTACCATGAAGAAGAGCCCAGAAATAAACCTACACACCTATGGTCAATTAATCTTTGACAAAGGAGGCAAGAATATACAATGGAGAAAAGACATTCTCTTCAATAAGTGGTGTTGGAAAAACTGGACAGCTACATGTAAAAGAATGATATTGAACATTATCTAACACCATATATAAAATAAATTCAAAAAGGATTAAACACCTAAATGTAAGACCGGATAATATAATACTCCTAAAGGAAAATATAGACAGAACACTCTTTGACATAAATTGGAGCAGAATTTTTTTGATCCATCTTCCAGAGTAATGGAAATAAAAACAAAAATAAACAAATGGAACCCAATTAAACTTAAAAGCTTTTGCACAGCAAAGGAAACCATAAACAAAATGAAAAGACAACCTACAGAATGGGAGAAATTATTTGCAAATGATGCAACAAACAAATAATTAATTTCCAAAATATACAAACACCCTCCAGGTCCATTCATGTTGCTGCAAATGGCAAAATTTCATTCTTTTTTATGGCTGAGTAGTATTCAATTGTATATGTATATAAACACCACATCTTCTTTATCAATACATCTGTTGATGAATACTTATGTTGCTTCCATATCTTAACTGTTGTAAATCCTAGTAAAATTAATGTTTCTGGTTTCATCAGTTATGTACCAGGAATTGAACTGCTGGATCGTAAGGTAGTTCTAGTTTTAATTTTTTGAGGAAACTCCATAATATTTTCCATAGTGGCTGTACCAATTTACATTTTCACCAACAGTGTACTAGGGTTCCTTTTTCACTATATACTTACCAACACTTGTTATTTCTTGTCTTTTTGGTGACAGCCATTCTGACAGCTTTGAAGTGATATCTTGTTGTGGTTTTGATTTGAATTTTCCTGGTGATTAGTGATGTAGAACACATTTTCATGTGCCTGTTGGCCATTTGTATGTCTTCTTTGCCTATTCAACTTTCTGCCCATTTATTAAGTGAATTGCTTGGTTTTTTTTGATATTGAGTTGTAAGGAGATCTTTATATATTTTGGATATTAACCCCTTATCATTTACAAATATCCTCTCCTATTCAATAGGTTGCCTTTTCATTTTGTTGATGATTTCTTTCACTGTGTAAAAGCTTTTAAGTTCTATTAGGTCCCATTTCTTTATTTCTGCTTTTGTTTCCCTTGCCTGAGGAGACATATCCAAAAAATATTGCTAAGACTGATGGCAAAGCATGTACTGCCTATGTTTTTTTCTAGGAGTTTTATGGTTTCAGGTCTTCCATTTAGGTCTTTAATCTATTTTGAGTTTATTTTTGTATGTGGTGTGAGAAAATGTTCTAATTATATATTTTTTTTCATGTAGCTGACCAGTTTTCCCAACATCACTTATTGAGGAGACTGTCTTCTCATTGTATATGCTTGCCTTCTTTGTCATAGATTAATTAACCATGTGTGTGGGTTCATTTCCAGGCTATCTCTTTTGTCCCATTGGTCTATGTTTCTGTTTTTTTTGTGACAGTACCGCGCTGTTTTGGTTAGTGTAGCTTTGTAGTGTAGCCTGAAGTCAGTGATTGTGATACATCCAGCTTTGTTCTTTTTGTTTTCATGATTGCATTGGTTATTCTGGGTCTTTATCCAAACAAATTTTAGGATTATTTATTCTAGTTCTGTGGAAAATGTTGTGAGTATTTCGATAGGGATTGCATTAAGCCCATAGATTGCTTTGGATAATATACACTTTTTAATACTATTAATTCCTCCAACCCCAAAACACGAGCTTTTCATCATTGAGTATGATATTTGCTGTGGGTTTGTCATAAATGGCCTTTATTATATTGAGATATATTCCTTCTACACCCACTTTTTTGAGAGTTTTTATCATGAATGGATGTTCAATTTTGTCAAAATTTTTTTGCATCTCTTGAGATGATCATGTGATTTTTATCCTTGCTTAGCTAATGTGGTGTGTCACACTGATTGATTTGCAGATATGGAACAATTCTTGCATCCCTGGGATAAATCCCTCTTAACCATTGTGTACGATACTATTTATGTATTGTTGAGTTATGTTTGCCAATATTTTGCTGAGGATTTTTACATCTATGTTCTTCAGGTACATTGGCCTGTAATTTTCTTTTTTTGTAGTGTCTTTGTCCGGTTTTAGTATCAGTGTAATGGTAGTAACTCTTAGAATGAGTTTGGGAGTGTTCTCTCTTCAATTTTTTGGAATAGTTTAAGCAGCATAGGTAATAATTCTTTACATGTTTGGTGGAATTCCCCTGTGAAGTTGTTTGGTTTTGGACTTTTTTTAGCAGGTCAGTTTTTTGAATACTGATTCAATTTCAATACTTGTAATCAATATGTTCAGATTATCTATTTCTTCCTGATTCAGCCATGGAAAACTGTATGTTTTTAGGAATTTATCCATTTCTTCTAGGTTGTCCAATTTGTTGGAGTATATCTGTTAGTAGTATTCTCTTATGATTTTATTTCTATTATATCCTTTGCAACTTCTCTTTCATTTCTGATTTTTTTTGTTTGGATCCTCTCTCTTGTTTTTAAAAAACTTTATCTTTTTAAAGAAGCAGCTCTTAGTTTCATTGATCTTTCAGATTGTTTTTTAGTCTCTATTTTATTTATTTCTGCTCTGATCTTTATAATTTCTTTCCTTCTACTAACTTTGGGTTTTGTTTGTTCTTCTTTTTCTAGTTCCTTTAGATGTAAGGTTAGGGTGTTTATTTGATATTTTCTTTTCCCATGAGATAGGCTTTTATCATTATATACTTCCCTCTTAGAACTGCTTTTGCTGTATCCCATAGATTTTGGATTGTTGTGTTTTCATTTGTTCCTAAGTATATTTTAATTTCTTCTTTGATTTCTTCAGTGATTCATTGGTTATTTGGCAGCATATTGTTTAGCTTCTGCATGGTTTTTTTTGCAGTCTTTTTTCCCCTTGTAGTTAATTTCTAGTCTCATAGTGTTGTCAGAAAAGATGCTTGATATAATTTCAATCTTTTAAAATTTTTTGGTATTTGTTTTGTAGCCTAACATGTGATGTATCCTGGAGAAAGTTCCATGTGAACTTGAGAAGAATGAATATTCTGCTGCTTTTGGATGGAATTTCCTGTAGATATTTATTAAGTCCATCTGGTGTAACGTGTCATTTAAGGCCACTGTTTCCTTATTGATTTTGTCTGGATTATCTGTCCATTGATGTTAGTTGGATGTTAAAATCTTGTACTATTGGGTTGGCCAAAAAGTCCATTCGGATGTTACAGAAAAACCCAAATGAACTTTTTGGTCAACCCAATATTATTGTATTACTGTCAATTTCTCTCTTTGTGTCTGTTAATATTTGCTTTATATATTTAGGTGTTCCCATATTATGTGCATATATGTTTAAGAATGTTATATCCTCTTCTTGGATTATATCATTGTTTCATACCCCTTTTTGTCTTTTATTATAGACTTGGTTTTAAAGTCCACTTTGTCTGATATGAGTATTGCTACCCCAGCTTTCTTTTTGTTTTTAGTTGTATGAAAGATCTTTTTCTTTCCCTCACTTTTATTCTCAGTATGTCTTTAGCTCTGAGGTGAATCTTTTGTAGGCAGCATGTAGATGAGCCTTGTTTTTTTTTGTTGTTGTTGTTTGTTTGTTTAATCCAATCAGCCACCCTATGTCTTTTGATTGGAATATTTAGTCTATTGAGATTTAAAGTGATTTTTCATAGGTATGTACTTATTGCCATTTTGTTACTTGTTTTCTGGTGATTTTGTAGCTCTTCTCTGTTCTTTTCTTCTTCTTTTAGTCTCTTCTATTGTGATTTGATGATTTTAATGTTATGTTTGTGTTCCTTTCTCTTTAATTTTTGTGTATCTATTGCAGGCTTTTGATTTTTGGTTATTATAAATTTCATATATGTCAACGTATAACTATATCTATTTGTGTTAAACTGATAATTGTTTAAGTTCAAACACATTCTAAAGCTCTGCAATTTTTTACCCCCTCTCCTCCATGTTTTGTGTTCTTTATGTTATAGTTTACATCTGCATGCCTATCCCTTAACTGTTTATTTTGGTTATAGATGATTTTACAATTTTTGTCTTTAACCTTAGTACTATCTTATTTAAATTGTTGGTCCACTGCTAACTTACTATATATTTACCTTTAACAGTGAGAATTTTCTCTTCCTATATTTTCTTGTTTCTTGATATAGCCTTTTATTTTTCACTTAAAGAAGACCTTTTAACATTTCTTGTAATGTCAGTTTAGTGATGATGAACTCTTTTAGTTTTTGCCTATATGGGAAACTCTTTATCTCTTCTTCAATTTTGAATGATAAACTTGCTGGGTAGAGCATCCTAGGTGGTAGGCTTTTTTCTTTCATCACTTTAAATGTCTTATGCCATTCCCTTCTGGCCTGCAATGTTTCTGCTGAAAGGTAGGCTGATAACCTTATGGGAATTCCCTTGTGTATGACTCTTTGTTTTTCTCTTACTGCCATTAAAATTATCTTTTTATTTTAAAATTTGTCATTTTTTTTTTTAAACATCTTTATTGGAGTATAACTGTTTTACAATAGTGTGTTAGTTTCTCCTTTACAACAAAGTGAATCAGTTATACATATACATATGTTCCCATATCTCTTCCCTCTTGTGTCTCCCTCCCTCCCACCCTCCCTATCCCACCCCTCTCATGGTCACAAAAAATTTGCCATTTTAATTATAATATGTATTGGTGTGAGTCTCTTTGGGTTCATCTTGTTTGAGACTCTCTGTAATTCCTGGACCTGTGTATCTGTTTCCTTCCTCAGGTTAAGGCAGCCATAATTTTATCAAATACATTTTATGCCACTTTCTCTCTCTCTTCTCCTTCTGGGGCCCATATAATGCAAATGTTGGTATTTCTTGATGTTATCCCAGAGTTCCCTTAGACTATGTTCATTTTTTCAAATTTGTTTTCCTTTTTGCTGTTCTGACTGGGTGATTTCCACTATTCTATCTTCCACATCACTTATGCATTCTTCTGTATCACCTAATCTGCTGTTAATTCTTTCTAGTGTATTTTTCTTTTTGTTATTGTAACCTTCAGCTCTGATTGGTTCTTTTGAAAAGCACTTTCTAGATCTTTGTTGCAGTTCTCACTGCGTTCCTCTATTCTTCTCCCAAGTTCAGTTAACATTTTTATTACTGTGACTTTGAACTCTTTAGGAGGTAAATTATCTCTGTTCAGTAGTTTTTTAAAAAAATTTGTTCTTTTGTTTGAAACATATTCTTCTGTCTTCTTATTTTGACTTTCTCTGTTTGTTCTATGAAATTAGTTGTGGTCTTGAAGGCATGTGCTTGTGTAGGTGTATCTCTATGCAGTCTATGTGTGCCTGGTGGCTTTGGTGCAAGAGCTGGATCTGAATTGAGCGTGGGCTTCATGTTTTCCTGGGGTGTGCTGGTGGCCACTGCCTTGGTGGGAGGTAGGTCTGAAGTCTGAGGGCCTAGAGACATAGGCTGGTGTGAGCCAGGACTTCTCCTACGCTCAACAGCAGTCAATGCCTTATTGGAGGGGACAGGGCCTGAGGGGCTGGAGCAGGAGCCCGTAGGAAGTTGGGTGTCTTCCAGGCATGATGGCAGTCTTTGGCTTGGTTGGCAGCATGGCTGTGGGCCCATGGGATTGGAGCTGCCCCTCTGAGCTGCTCTGGGTCTCATCTTTGGCTACAGGTAGAGTTGGGTCCTGAGTTGGCTCAGCAATATCCCTGGTACTTGAGGCTCACAATGGCAATGTTGTTTCTGCACTGGCTAGAGGCAGAGTCAGGCCCAAGGTGGCTCTGTTCCTTCCTTGGTGCACTCACACACATTGGCAATGGTGGTCTCCACATTAGTGGAGGAAGTGCTGGAGCAGGAGGTGATAGAGTAGGAGCCTGGTGCAGGCTGGAGTGTGCAGTGGGGTGGTCCTGGAAGGCCAGTCAGAGCTATAGGCAGTTTTTAATCTTCTGCCTCTGCATTGGGACTAGGAGCAAGCAAGTCTATGCTCATGCTCTTTAAGACCTTGGTTTCTTACAACCCTCTGGTAAGCCCCATTGGTTTTCAAACCTGCTAAGGGGGGCTTATCTTCCTAGTGTCAGACACCAGGGCTGGGGTGCCTAATATAGGGCTCAAACCCCAAGCTCCTTAAGGAGGATCCCTGAGGCTGTGTATTCCTTTTCTCTTCTGGGTCACCCACTAGGGGTACAGGTCTCAATTAGATTGCTTCTCCTCCCTTCCTACCAGACTCTATTGGTTCTTTCTTTACAGCCTTGGTTTAGGAAGAGCCATTTTGCTAGTCTTCATGTAGTTCTCAGTGAGAGTTTCTCTATATGTAGTTGTAGTTTTGATGTGTTCTTTGGAGGAAGTGAGCTCAGGGTTTTCCTATTATGTCATCTCAATCCCTCCTCTGGATGTGCAATAATTTAACTAACTTTTTTTCCAATTCATTGACAGAGATTCAAGATGTCTCCAGTTTTTCTATACTATATTAATGTGAGTTCCTTTTATTTAATGTAATCTGCTTTACAACAAGTAATCCAAGCATATTCATTGGGTAACTTCACATTACTCTAGTTGAAAATAAAATGAATTTGTCAAAAAAATATTTCTTTAGTAGCTGCCATGTACTGAGAAAGCACAGTGCTAAGTACTTAGGAATCAAAGTAGTATATAGAGGTTTACCCTTAAGGATCTTGTAATAGATTGCTTTAGAGAGTGATGTGTCAAAGGTCTTGAGCTTAATTATTCTAATCTCATGTTTTGATTTAGAATTACTATACAATGTTGTTTTTCTGAACAAATTATTTAAGCGGATAAAAAATAATAATCATAAATTAGTTATTTATTGTTATCTATCAAATTACCACAGATTCAGCAGCTTAAAATAACAGCACATTTATTATTCACAGCCTGTGGGTCAGGAATCTGTACACGGCTTACCTGTCTCCTAAGGTTTAAGGTCTCTCATGAGGCCACAATCAAGATCTCAACCAGGGGTTTCATCCGAGGCTCAGATGAGGAAGGATCTGGTACTAAACTCATGTGTTTGTTAGCAGGACCCAGTTCCTTGTGAACTGTCATACTGAGGGACTTATCTCCTTTTTGGATGTTGGTCGAAGATTTCCCTCTAGTCCTTGCCATGTAGACTCCTCCATATGGTGGCTGATGAAGGGAGAAGAATTGTCCTCCCAGAAATGTCACTTTGGCTTAAGGATTCTTTTGAGTTGAAGGCAATTGAGCAGAAGCATATACTCACTGCCCATATGCTCACTGCCCTCTCCTATTTGCCTAAAAGCAGGACATCAATTTGTAACGGTGTCTCCCCTCCCTTTTTTACCAGGAAGGACAGAAGTTAATCATGGGAGACAGCACAGACCCTTATCAGTCCAGAGACTGCACCAAAGGAATCTACTTGATGAACTGCACTAACTAGCCCTTATCTTCCATTACTTCCTCCATATATTTACTTTCCCACACTTTTCTTCCCTAGGAACTCAAATTCTTTATTCTTTGTCTTGTCACTTCTCTAAAAATTCATTATTCTTTTGTTAAGATGCTATATAAACCCCAGTTCTAACCACTCCTTTGAGTTACTCATCACAGTGCTCCCATGTATATGCATGAGGCATGCACATGTTAATAAACTTCTGTTTGTCTGTCTGTTGTTAATCTGTCTTCTATCAGTCTAATTTATAGAGCCCCAGCTGGAAAACCTAGGATGGTAGAGGGAAAACATTTTTTTCCTCCTCTACACTTATTTCATCAAAGCTGGCATGACAGAATCAATAAAGACTGTCTGCCAGCAAGACACTTATGTAACAAAATCACAAAATGATATTCCTTTATCTGTGCTGCATTCTGTTGGCTAGAAACAAGTCACAGGTCATGCTCTCACTCAATAAGAGGGGATTACACAGAGGTGTGAATACCAAAAGATGGGGGTCATGAGGTGGGGAGGCATTTTAGAGTCTGCTCACCAAATTCACAAACAAAAAGTGTCACAAAACAATAGTTGTTCAGAAACCAGAGAAGGCACTGTACCAAAACAGATGAAAAACTATTTGCGTGACTTAGCCCAAATTGCTTTACCTCTCTGGACTTATTTTCATATCTGTAAACATGACTAGAAGATGGATAAGGTCCTAAACCTCTATGATTGCAAAATTACTTAACTCCTGAGCCTCAGTTTTCATATCCATAACATTTTATTTGTTATTATTATCTTTCAGGGTGAATTCAAAGTCAGAGAATCTGTAAATAGAAGGAACTCATAAGCTTTGAGATAGTCTTATTCACAAAAGCCATTAAAATATTCATGATGTGGCTAACAATATTTTTTGTTTGTTTTTTTATGATATGTAGGATACTGATTTAAGGTCCTGTTTCAGAAAGTGCCTCCTGTTCTTTGTAAAACACAGATACAGATCTCCAGTCAGTGGAAAGCCATCTTAATGCCGGCTGTTGGCCTGAGCCCATGAACACTATTTGAGAGTTCTGTGTCATCTGAGAATGGAGAGAAAAAATTAGGTAATTGTTTTCTATCTGTTTTACCCACAAAGCAGAATCACTCTCTGGATACAGGTGCCCAGATACTTTCAAACTAAGGGTACACAAAATGGGCCCCAGTGAAATTTAAAGGGTTATACATTAGTAGAATCATAATCAGGAGACTCACTAGAAACCAGTATAAAGCCACAATATTTGAATTAGAAAGACAGCAAAGAAAAAAGCATGCTTTGCATTGGCAAGTCCTGAAGAGTGAGGAACATTGGATTATATCAAAACAACAGAAGAAACTGCTCACACAACATCTGAATAAGCAAGTGGAACAAAGTCTGCCTAAAAAGGGAGCAAAAACAAGTTGAAATTATCCTACTAGGGCATTTCAACACATTCTTTTTGGATGAATTCTTAAACTTGGAGCTGATGAGAAAGAAAGTATAAAAATAATTTCTAGGAAACAAATTCCACTTCCAAATCATTATTCTTTTACAAATTGCCTGTTTTAATACCTGTCACTCTCTGGAAAGTTCTGTTGACCTTCTCATCATATCAATCAAAGTAATTCCATCTTGAATTTGAGATTTGATTGCATTCTCCCTGTTATGTTTCCTTAATCATACCTCTGGATAATACATCTGCAATCTCTTTCTGTGTGTGAGTTTCTGAACTTCCTTTCCCTTTTTTCTCTTGAGTTCTGTCATCCTGATTTTTTGAAAGGTATTTGAAATGACATCTTGAACTTTTGCAGTTGAAGAATCATTCTACCTGAGTCTTCTCAGGGTATCAGGAGAAGCCTGTTCTCCTTGTGGGACTGCATAAGGGGTAAGGAAAGCAGAAGGGAGCTGCCTGTGCCTGGTCTCAGAGTCCTGCCTGGACTGCACCTGGACAGGCCAGCACATCCCTTAAGTCAGCAGCTGGTGCAGACAGTGACTCTTATGCTGTCTTCATGTCTCCAAATCTAAGGCAGCTCTGTTGGATGGGAAGCTTTAAGGAAGTAGTGTTACCATGAGAAGTTGCACAAATCTGAACAGCCCCAAACAAGCATCTCTCAAAGGGCAGGTGGCTTTTAACCTGCATAGGTACACACAGGCTCATTAAAGTCAGATTTCAGCATTTCATGGGTATGCTTTCAAAGGTACAAGCTATTGGTTTTGGAAAGGTCAACAAAGATGGTTAAGGTCTTGATTTAAATTGAGACAAACACCAGAATTTTAGACTTAGAACAGAGCTTTGTAGTTCAGACTTTGTATGCATGTGAATCACCCATGGATCTTGATAATATGCAGATTCAGATACAGTGGTCCTGGGTGAGGCCTGAAGTTTGAGGTTTTACATTTCTGGCAGGATCCAGGCTGACCATACTTGGATAGCAAGGGTCTGTCTTACTCTAGCATTTTCCAAGTCGCTAAGCAAGTTTCTGAGAGTCAGTTTGATAACAACAGAGCCAGTGAAACTGAGCAGGACCCTGTGGGGCTTCCAGGTACAAATCCTTTCTGTGTCTTCTGTTCCTTGTTTGTAGGAAATAGGCTTTATTCAGTCTCCTTGACCTTCCCTGAGTTCCAAAGGGCAGGTTCAAACAGTTGCTAATCAGGGAAAGGAGGGGATGCAGAAACAAGGGAGGAGCAGTGAAGAAACAATAGTGCAGTTTTGGGGCAGTGTCCTGATTGCTCCTCAAGGAATATGCGTAACAATATTGTAGAGCTCTTTTGCAGAGCCAAGACCCCCACCCAGGTGGAGGATGGTAACTTCAGGCTGAGCACAAGATTCCTGGAACAGCACCCTGTCACCTCACCAACAACCAGTCAGAAGAAAGTCACACACCCTTCAGTCCTTAACCCAAATTTTGCCTATAAAAACTTTTCCCCAAAAACCATGGGGGAGTTCAGGGTTTTTGATCATTAGTCACCTGTTCTCCTTGCTTGGCCCTGCAATAAATCTTTCTCTGCTTCAAACTCCAACATTTCAAGTTTATTTGGCCTCACTGTGCATAGGGCACACAGCTTTGTTTGGTAACACCAGGACTATAAGCTAGATTTACTGATTTTCAGTTAGACACACTTTGTCAAATATTTATAACACTCTCTCTTCCCTCATAACATCCCCAATATTAGCATCATTAAATTTTAATATATGTAAATTTCAGAGGTATCCAATTTACTAACCAAAGCTAGAGGGTGTGAATTTTTATCTTTGTAGAATTTTATTTCAGTCATATCTCTTTTTCTTTTTTTCTTGGAAGGTAGAACAGGGTTTTTGTATTTTCCTTAACCAAAATGTTCTTGATTCTTTTGGAGTCCCTTAGTTAATATGAAGCATAGGAAAAAAGTTTAAGAAAATAAACTATATACCACTTTCATGAAACAGATCTTCAGTAAACCACAAAGCTGAAAACCCGCATATTTTATATCTAGGCTTTCTTCTCCTATATGACCATTAGTACATAAGCAAGAGAAAGGACAGTGAATGAGAGCAATGAGAAAGAGAGGACTGGAAAGACACAGGCAAGGTTGTAACTAGGATACTCCTCTGTCCCATCTCAGGAGCAAAAGAACACACAGAGGCGAAAAGCTTTGAAAAGTGTATATTCAAATGCCAGATCTAAAACAGAAGTAAAACCTCACAACTCAGATTGGAACTCAAACCCATGGGCTGGGACTTGAACCCAGCCAAAACTAAGATTAGGACTTGAACAAAATGTCTTTTAATTGAAATCGCACACCTGGTCTCAGGACTGAATGAAGCTCAGGTTCTTTATGTCTCAGCCCAGAAGGAATTCAGCAAGAGGCAAAGTGATAGGTAAGAAGTAGATTTATTGAGAGAGATACACACTCCACAGATAAAGTGTGGACCATCTCAGAAGGCAAGAGGCCCTGGGAGATATACATTCCATAGACAGAATGCAGTCCATCCCAAAAGGCAAGAGTGGCCCTGAAATATGGTGTGGTTAGTTTTTTAAAAATTTATTTATTTATTTTTGTCTTTGTTGGGTCTTCGTTGCTGCATGGGTTTTCTCTAGTTGCTGCAAGTGGGGGCTGCTCTTCATTGCGGTGTGTGGGCTTCTCCTTGAGGTGGCTTCTCTTGTTGTGGAGCACGGGCTGTAGAAAGCAGACTTCAGTAGTTGTGGCTTGCAGGCTCTAGAGCTCAGGCTCAGTAGTTGTGGCACGTGGGCTCAGCTGCTCCACAGCATGTGGGACCTTCCCAGACCAGGGCTTGAACCCGTGTCCCCTGCATTGGCAGGTGGATTCTTAACCACTGTGCCACAAGGGAAGTCCTGGTGTGGTTAGTTTTTATGGGCTCAGTAATTTCTTAGATTAATAAGTGGGAGGATTATTCCACCTATTTTGGAGAAAGGGCAGGGATTTCCAGGATTTGGGCCACCGCCCACTTTTTGACCTTTTATGGTTAGCCTTGGAATAGTCATGGTGCCTGCGGGTGAGTCAGTCAGCATGCTAATGTATTACAATACATGTATAATGAGGCTTAAGGTTTACTGGAAGTTGAATCTTCTGTCATCTTGGGCCTAATAGGTTCTAACCAGTTTATGTCCTATCCTCAACAGCTATGTCATTTTTTTAAAGGTTGTGCCCTGCCCCCTTCCCTCCTGTCTCAGAAGCAGGGAAAGATACATTAGAGCTCCATACCCTGGTGTGGAATGCATAACAACTCTCAGAAACAACAAAGTTGATTTGAACTATTTGGCTTGAGTGCACTGGTTGTCTACAAATCCAACAATTTAAACATTTGCCTATTGACCATCACTCTGAAGCAGGGCTGGATGTTCTTTTCAGCAGGAAAAATCTCCCCTTCTTCCAAAGGCCCCAGTATAATTCCTACAAAGGCGCATACACTGATAAAGTGTTGAAATTGATTTTCTGGGTCAAGCTCTGCATTATAACAAATATGTATTCAACCAGAAAAGTAACCTTAAATTGCTTACTCTTTTCTGTAAAAAAAGAGTTCCCTTTGCTGCTGCCTAGATTGTTACACAAGCATATAAATCCTTTTAATTGGCCCACCCCTGGGGCAAACAGCTCACCCCAGTAAGTAATCATGTGGAAGAGTGGAGGCTGTGGAGGTGGGGTGCCTCCTGCTGAACAATCTCTGCTTTTATTTTACCAACTGATTTTAAAAGGCGGCATTGTAACTTGGCATTAAATATTTAAGAATGATATTAAGGTAAGATTGATTCATTTAATAGGCATAATGGAGTAGGCAAGCCGCATGGAGTGACTAAAGGGCTTCACAGTGGGAAATCTATGCTAGCAGGCATCAATCCGCACCTGATAATGTTCATGAAAAGGCTCACAGTCTTGTTATTTAAATAAATTGATGTGAAATTCATCTGCTGTTTAGAGATATTGGAAATGCAAGGCACTAACTCTGTTTCTTGGCAAGCAGCCCAATTAAGTCCTGGGACATTTATCAGAGTGCCAAGTGTAGTTCAAGTTGCTACCAAGATTTTACCATTTACCAAATGGCAATTTGTTCTAAAAGGGGATACAGGGGATGGGGGGACTTAAGGGTGTGGTAGAAAAAGATACTGGACTCAGACAATTGCAATTTAGTCCTGACTTCTCTAGTAATCAGCATATGTCATTGAATCTCCCTAAAGTTGTCTCTTTATAATGGGAAGAATAATATGCCTGCTTTACTTACTTGTGAGGCACAAAACAAGATAATAAAAGCAAAAACACATTTCAGTTGAAAAAGTGCTAATCAAATTATGAGTTATTACTAATAGTATAATTCTTGCGGGGGCACCGTAAATGCCTGCCGTTTATTTCCCTTAGTGTTCTCCGCTGTTCCCTCTCCTCCCTTTTCTTGTTTTGATCAGACAATCTCAGAGCTGGGAGGAGACTAAAAGTGTCAACCTTTTAAAAGGCTCTCACCTTATGAGATACATAGGTTTGTATTTCTTGGTGCTAAAATGTTCAGAGTAGTCTTGTAGTTTTATTAGCCACATCTTGGTGAAATATAAATCAATAGAAGATACTTTAAAAGCACTCAAAATGATCGTAAAGAGAAGCTGGCTAATTTGAGAATATTATTTATTTTATGGTAAGACTTTTAACAGATTTTTGTTGATTCCAGTTATTTTGAAACATGCCATTCTTTCTTTCATCTTGCCCAGGTAGATGTGTTTGGCAGACTCGTTGTGGAATATAGAAATTTGATTTATGCCTTTTAATTTTAGAGAAATATAACTCAGAACAAATTAAGTCCATGCTTTGCATTGAAATGGGAGTTCTGAAAAACAATATGCTTACTTTTCAATGATGAATTGTCTCTCCCATTAAAAGTTTGAAACAAGCAATAAGATGGGTTATAATCACTTGTGGTCCATGTTTCTCTGTTGAGTCAATTAAACAAAGTGCACAGTAGCCCACTAAATGTCCACTGATAGAGTATGTTTATTAGAAATTGTGTTAAGTTGTTTACCATTCTGATTCCTTTGCTGTTTGCTTTTTAAATTATTTTGTATATATTATTAAATACAATACTTAATAAAATGATTGACTATAGTTTGCTGAATATTATTTAATCATTAACATCTAATATACTTCAATATCCTCCATGATTGAGCCTGATAGCTTACTTAGTCAAATGAAGATATTTCCATTGAGGGCAAGCAGTGCAATGATAATTCAACTATACTCAGTGTGACCCTATTCAGTGTCTCCTTTTATGTGGCAAGGTGATATTTTCCAGCCCTTCTCACTATGCTCTGGCAATTGCCATTATATGGGCTATAACTCATCTGTCTTATTCAGCCTTCCTTTACTGATTTTTATCTTTCCTGGCTAACTGTCATCAGAATAATGGTTTCAACAATAATTTAGTTGGTATTAGCTTCTTTCTGCTTAGGAACCAGTCTGTGCAAAGAAGCATTAGCTATATTGATAAAATTTAGTGGAAAAACAGCTGGCCACTCTCTTCCCAGATTAGCTTGGAAGAGAATGTCTAGTATTTTTCAACTGAACATTCTTCACAAGATATTAAGAAAGAAATAGTGTTAGTAGTTGATTAGGGAAATAGTGAGACACTGCTAAAATAGACTGCTGCCTATTGGATTTTTGATCTGAATAGATGTTCAATTCTCTGATGTTTTATGTAATAGAAGTCCAATAGAACTCACAATTCTCTTCTTTTTTTCCTTCCAGTTTTATTGATATATAATTGACATACAGCACTGTATAAGTTTAGAGTGTACAGCAAAATGATTTGATTCACATACATCATGAAGTGATCACCACAATAAGTTTAGTGAACATCCATCATCTCATACAGATACAAAATTAAACTGGAAGTGTGTACTTTTTGATTGCCTTCATCCAATTCCCCCTTCCCCCCCCTTCCCCTACATCCTATTTCTAGTAACCACAAATCTGATCTCTTTTCCTATGAGTTTGTTTGTTTGTTTGTTTTTGAAGTATAGTGACCTACAACACTATGTTAGTTCCTGGTATACGACATAGTGATTTGATATTTCTGTGCATTTCAAACTGATCACCATGATAAGTCTAGTTATGATATGTCACAAATGGCAAAATTGCATTCTTTTATTTGGCTGAGTAGTAGTCCATATATATATGTGTGTGTGTGTGCGTGTATATATATATATGGCACATCTTCTTTATCCATTTATCTATTGATAGTCACTTAGGTTGCTTCCATACTCTGGCTATTGTAAATAATGCTGCAATGAACATAGGGGTGCATATATCTTTTCTGATGAATGTTTTTGGTTTCTTAGATAAATGCCCAGGAGTGAAACTGCTGGTTCATATGGTAGTTCTATATTTAATTTTTTGAGGAATCTCCATACCGTTTTCCATAATGGCTGCACCAATTTACATTCCCAAAAACAGAGCTTGAGGGGTCCCTTTTCCCCACCTCACAATTCTCTTCTTTAACTCAACTCCTCCCCTTCTCCATACAGTATTGTGACTTTGTAGTCATATTTTTGTTAAACTATAGCTTCAAAATGTATAAAATCATGCCTCTTATACAAATATAAAATAAACGTTCCAAGATTTTATTTAACTTATTAATTAATAAGCAAACCATTAAAATGTTATAACTCGTTTAAAGCAGAATTTGAAGAACAGACTATGCAATCAGGAATGATGAAATAAATGTAACCCTTTTTTGAGCTAGAAGCCCATGGGGTGGTAGACAGTAAGGAGGGGTCAACAGCTTATAAGGGATATTGTCTCTGAGGTAAACTATAGTTTCTGTAACTTGAAAACTCCCAAGGAGACATATGACATTTGGAAGTATGAGTATTTCCCACTGAGGCGTCAATACAGCTTGGAGCCTACTGTGAAGTTCTGTCCTCAGATAGGGAACTTATGATTCCAGGTGATTAGTGAACCCACTGCCAAATATCTGTGCCTATCCAGAAGCTCTTATAGATTCATAAATCACAGAAAACATTTTATCTTAAATTTTATAGTCCTCTTAGAGCAATAAAGTCAATAAAAGTGAGGTTCATTTATCTTTAAATAATTAAAATCTTGATTTTCAATAGCTATTAGATGTCCAGGCAGTCATTTGAATCCATTTTTAAAGTGCATTAAAACCTCTATTTTCATGAAATTGAAGGGTGTTTTAGCCACTTGAAGGCAAAAATTCTGGGTCAGATGTTGCAGACCAAGTCTACCATACTATTTATGATCATTTGATCCTTGAATTAGCATTGTAACATATTTCTGTACACTTTTAAGTAGATACATACAGCAAGTTTGTCTAACTTATTATAATTTTCTAGAAGCAGTAATATACTATAGGCACCTTAACTTAAGTTCCATTCTTAGGTATATGTGTACTGTCTCTAAAGCTGGGTTTTGTGAGAGAAAGACTTCCAAAGTGAGAAGTTTTCTAAGTAAACAGAGGTATAGGGGAGAGGAGGGCTTGAATTTGAGGAGTGTCTGTAGGAATCAACATTGTAATCTTATAAAATAACTAGTACCACTACAGTGGCTTTAAGGGAGCACTGCCCTGTTCAGTGCAGAAATACTTCAAAGATTGCATTGCCTTGCTTTGCTTTCTAAATTAAAAAGTAGGTTTAAAAGGGCTTAAAATTTATTGAAATCTTTCTTAGTCCACTAAACAAAATAAGACTTAACTTTGTACTGAGTCATCTACATTAATGGAATCATCCAGTTTTTGGTGTAGGACTATTACAAAAAGTTTATAATTGGGGTAGTCTGCAACTTATTCAATATTGAGATTTTTTTAAAAAATCACCTGTTTCACAATGTTTAAATGAATTCATATAATATATCAAGGAAATGATTTTTGGTGAAAATGGATTAATTTGAAATGTGCCTCCTAAAATTGTCATTAATGGAAATTAATTTATAGTCTACTTATATAAGCTTGTTGAAATAGATATTTTCATCTTACTTTCCCAATATGATGAATACTGATTAAAAATATAATATATAAAAATTACCGGGCTTCCCTGGTGGCACAGTGGTTGAGAGTCCCCCTGCCGATGCAGGGGACACGGGTTCGTGCCCCGGTCCGGGAAGATACCACATGCTGCAGAGCGGCTAGGCCCGTGAGCCATGGTCGCTGAGCCTACGCGTCCGGAGCCTGTGATCCACAACGGGAGAGGCCACAACAGTGAGAAGCCCGCGTACCGCAAAAAAAAAAAAAAAAAAGATTAACTGAGCCTTAATGTAATATCCAAGTTCCATCAATTTTAGTATGAATTTTAGGATAGAAGACCTTAAATCTTATTGGTTGTCTTGCTCAAAGAGCACTTGGTCTGCAGTCACAGGAGTTAAATGGCTCCCACAAAACATTGAAACCTATGCCACTTCTGAGTGTCAGCTTTCTTATTTTAAAATTGGGCTAAGAGTACTTGCCCCGCCTGCCTAATTCTGAAAATCAAAAAAGATCTTGTTTGGGAAAGTGATGCATAAATGTAAAAATATTATATTTTGTTCCCCATGTCTTGGCAGAAATTTTTCCAATTTCTTTTTCTTATCATGACCTGTTTTGTCTCTGCCCTCCTTCCACTTCTTTCTTGAACTCCTACCGTAGAGCACAAGTTGGGCAGGTAACAGCTCTTTCTTGCTGTTCACGGTGTTAAAGCAGCTGTTAATAAAAAGCTGCATTTTGGGAAGGGCTTGATCAGATTTTCAGTCTATTGGAAACCCCCGCTGAGAGGGTGTTTGGAGTAGGTGAGGCCTTCCAACAAATAGAACAGAGAAGCCCAATGTGAAAGCAGGTTTTATCTATGAAACAGGAACAGACTCACAGACATAGAGAACAGACTTGTGGTTGCCAAGGGAAAGGGGTGTGGGGGAGGGATGGATTGGGAGTTTGGGGTTAGCAGATGCAAATTATTGTATATAGAATAGGTAAACAACAAGGTCCTACTGCATAGCACAGGGAACAATATTCAATATCCTATGATGAATCATAATGGGAAAGAATATAAAAAAGAATGTATATATATGTATAACTGAATCACTTTGCTGTAGAGCAGAAATTAATACAACATTGTAAATCAGCCGATGCAGGGGACACGGGTTCGTGCCCCGGTCCGGGAAGATACCACATGCTGCAGAGCGGCTAGGCCCGTGAGCCATGGTCGCTGAGCCTACGCGTCCGGAGCCTGTGATCCACAACGGGAGAGGCCACAACAGTGAGAAGCCCGCGTACCGCAAAAAAAAAAAAAAAAAGATTAACTGAGCCTTAATGTAATATCCAAAGCCATGGTCGCTGAGCCTACGCGTCCGGAGCCTGTGATCCACAACGGGAGAGGCCACAACAGTGAGAAGCCCGCGTACCGCAAAAAAAAAAAAAAAAAAGATTAACTGAGCCTTAATGTAATATCCAAGTTCCATCAATTTTAGTATGAATTTTAGGATAGAAGACCTTAAATCTTATTGGTTGTCTTGCTCAAAGAGCACTTGGTCTGCAGTCACAGGAGTTAAATGGCTCCCACAAAACATTGAAACCTATGCCACTTCTGAGTGTCAGCTTTCTTATTTTAAAATTGGGCTAAGAGTACTTGCCCCGCCTGCCTAATTCTGAAAATCAAAAAAGATCTTGTTTGGGAAAGTGATGCATAAATGTAAAAATATTATATTTTGTTCCCCATGTCTTGGCAGAAATTTTTCCAATTTCTTTTTCTTATCATGACCTGTTTTGTCTCTGCCCTCCTTCCACTTCTTTCTTGAACTCCTACCGTAGAGCACAAGTTGGGCAGGTAACAGCTCTTTCTTGCTGTTCACGGTGTTAAAGCAGCTGTTAATAAAAAGCTGCATTTTGGGAAGGGCTTGATCAGATTTTCAGTCTATTGGAAACCCCCGCTGAGAGGGTGTTTGGAGTAGGTGAGGCCTTCCAACAAATAGAACAGAGAAGCCCAATGTGAAAGCAGGTTTTATCTATGAAACAGGAACAGACTCACAGACATAGAGAACAGACTTGTGGTTGCCAAGGGAAAGGGGTGTGGGGGAGGGATGGATTGGGAGTTTGGGGTTAGCAGATGCAAATTATTGTATATAGAATAGGTAAACAACAAGGTCCTACTGCATAGCACAGGGAACAATATTCAATATCCTATGATGAATCATAATGGGAAAGAATATAAAAAAGAATGTATATATATGTATAACTGAATCACTTTGCTGTAGAGCAGAAATTAATACAACATTGTAAATCAGCTATACTTCAATTAAAAAAAAGTAAAGCAGGTTTGAGGAGGTCAGTGGGAAGTGGGCCCTGGAGTTATCAGAAGAAGCCACCCTTGTTGGGGTCTTTTTTCTGGTTATCTGGCCTTTCTCACGACCATAGACTTGTACTGGGAGTTCCTGGAGGCATAGCCCTGAGCAGACACAATCCATGCAATTTAAAGTCATGAACACTACAATTCAAACTGACACTTGAGGAATCTTAACATTTGGCTCTTGGATTAAAAGAGACAGCTTGTTCCTTTTCACAGACACATGGTTTCCTAGACTGAAGACTGAGCAGCTCTGAATTTGGTAAGCAAGGCCGAAGTGGAACATAAGCTGATGCTTTAATAGAATGAGAACGGATTCTCCCAGTTCCCATAAACATTCATTTTTTTCCAGCTCATGTGCACCTTTTCTCGGGGATGAAATCAATCTTTTTGAAATGAGGAAATGAACTGTGTCACTAGCCCTCAGAGTTATGAGTGAAAAATATGGTAGATGTTCAGCCTTTCACAGGGGCTGGGAATAATTCAGCACACTGAAGATGTCATGTCTATTCCTCAGATGATTTTAGCCAACATTTACCAAAAATCTAGTAAATTTGAATTCTTTAAAAGTTTTTAGATTATCCTGCCTGTTTTTTCTTTTTAAAAATGTGGGAATAGTTAGTGATTACTATGCTTTTTCTTTTTTAAATAAAAACAAAATCATAGATCTTTATAGCCAGAAGGATCCTTAGACACCCTGTAGTTAAATCCTTTCAACTTAAAAATGAGATACTGAGGTTCAGAGTGGTGAAATGATTGCCCAAGGTCACAGAGCAGAAAGTTGTAGAGCTGGGACTCAACTCAAGCTTTCCTCCTTCTTCTTCCTCTACACTGTTAAAAGAAAAAGAATAAATAGGACAGTTTCTTCTCATCAATGATGACCTAAAGGTTGGGTTAAAAACCTTTTGGTTGGAACTCAGCTACATATAACAATAGTTAAGAGGGTGGGTTGATATCTGACTTATCTCCATTGTGGCTCTTTCATCTCTGGGACTTTGGGGAAATTAGTTAATCTTTCTAAGTTTCAGTTTCCTCCTTCCTAAAAAGTGGAAAATGACAGTACATAATCACTTAATCCACACAACTATATGATGAAGTAATTCATGTAAAGTGTACAGCATCGAGCCAGACACAGAGTGAATGCTTAATAAATATTAGCTATTATTTTTTTTGGTTACATCTGACAAAATTTTGTGAGGATGCTTTTTGTGGTTAGATCCTTCTGCAGTGGAAAAATGTTACAGTCAATGTTCCTTGCACTCTAAGTAATACTGGAATCCTGATGAGCAAATTGAAGTATTTAAAAGTCCAACACTCCATTTGCATATTCAGTATCCTTTAGAAAGATCTGCCCTCCTAGGATTTTTGACATCAGACAATCAATTTCAGTTATTTTCCAAATGAATATCAAGTGTAAGAGCTTTACCAAAGAGGAGAAAATAGTTAGGTCAGCTTCCCTGCCTTTGTCTGTGGAGTTCCCTCAGCTTGGAATGCTGTTCTCTTTTCTGCCTGTCCAAATTCTACTAATCCTTCGTAGTCTTGCCTCAAATGTAGCAGGAACCGTGCACTAGCTTCCTGTGCTTGCTTCTTGAAAAGCATTTATCACTGTTATTTACAAGTTTCAAAATAGATGTTGCTTTTTCCAGGTAGCTTTTGGCACGCCTTCCACCCCTAGGTTAGATCTCACCTTTGCACCACAGCACCCTGCATTTTCCCATCCCAGAACTTGGAGAGGTGACGTGACACCTTACAGCACTAGTTCTGCTGCCAGATCACCTGGGTTCAAATTCTGGCTCTGCCATTTCCTTAAATTTGATTTTGAATAGGCTACACACCTTCTCTGTACTTGTTCTCCCCTTTCTAAGATGAGGTTTAGATAGTGCCTATCTCAGGATTTCAGAATGAGGATTAAATGGGCTAATTCATTTAAGCACATAGTAAAAGTTAGTTAGCCATTATTATTATCTCACATTATCACGATCGTCCATTTACTTGTCAATATACCCTTCCAGATTATAAACTCCATGAAATCTGTACTCCTGTTGGTCTCATCATTATATTCTCTAAGGCCAAGCAAAAATATTCATTGATGATGGAAGAGAAGCTGTGTGATCTGGAAGGGCAGGGATTATATTTTATTCACCTGTGTATAGTCAGTGCCTAATACTGGCCTCATAAATTGATAGTCAGTAAATGTTTGATGAACGAATGAATAAATGAATGAGTGCATATTAGCCTCTCCAACATCTCTCTGCCAAGCTTGGAATTAATTGCTAATTCCTCTGTGCCCCTGGATTCTCACAGCACTTAGCTGGTTCCTTTCCTATACCACTTGTGCATGACCTCCCTGCATTACTGTTTGTACTTCCGTTTCCCTGACTAAGTTTTGAACTCTTTCAAGAAGAGGCCCTGTGTTCATGTGAACTCCTTCAGCACTTATCATAGTGTAAGTGCCCAAGGCATGTTTGCTTCAAAACAAAACTAAACAGCAGTGACTTTGGTCAAAGGTGATTTGGAACATGTTGAGAATCTTATTGATTGCTGAGTCCCTGGTTCCATCATGATTTCCCTCCAAAAAGTTTTTTAAGATGAATTTCCTAAAAAAAGAAAAAAAAAATAGGAACTTATTTTTAAAAAGTGCCAAGTAGTCATTCTCAGAAAAAATTCCAGGAGAAGTTGTTTTTTATTTACTCCTAACTCCGAATTCAATTATTCAGAACTGCATATTGTATATGTTTTTTCAAAAATTGTCTTCTTTACACTGTGTTATGCTTTGGATCTTATTTAAAAGACAGCATGTACTTCATCTTAATTTAAGCTACTGCAATCTCATAGTATTCTCTGGAGGCAAGAGGCCAGCTCGTTATAATATGGACATTGAGATCAAGTTGAATCAGCAACATCTCAGAAATGCATGTTGTAGCTGAATACAGCATCCGGTGTTGTCTGTGTTTTTATTTCAATAGCACTCATGTCAGGGTTAGAGCACACATTCTTTCCCTGGTTTGTTAATTCTGCCAAAATGTCATTCTTGTCAAAGTGCGTACAGAGGCCCACAATAGATGTTAAAAATGTAGCCTTGTGGAAAATTGCTGTTAATATGATTTAGCTTTTGAAGTCAAGATGCTTTTCTATATAAGCATTTTGGTTTTTGTTGTACCTCAGCATGAATACTTCTATGTTTGTTTGACTTTCATAAAGGAACCAATTTGTTGAAGTATAGTCACATAACTGGTAATTAGGCATTAAGATTATCCCCAAATTCTGCCAGGGCACTGAGGGTCATATAGGCTTGTAGATGTCTAGCTAATGAGTTGGACCCATTAAAAAAAAATCATTTGTCATGCTTATTAGAATGAACCTATATTCCTTTATTACCCAGTACAAATTCTTTCCATATCAAGCCCAGAGCATAAAATTAAAATTGCATGAAACATTGATCTCCTTCTTCATTAATCACACTAGTTAATTATATACAGGTGTCAGCCTCTATCTAACGGCAAATGCTTTCTGACCACCAATATAATGCTGAATATTTGCTGTGTACACTTTAAAGGGAACTGAGATGTGTATAATACAAACCGTTCTCCTTTCATTATACCATGAGTTGAGAATTTTACCTGCATTATACTTAGGGATAACTTTAATTAGGAATATCTGACAGCAAATCCAAGGATAATGAATTTGAGGGCTTAAATGAACAAAAGGATAAAATAGTGTAAAAGTAGGTCAAATTAATTTTTACAAAATTAAATATTCATTTCGATAGTGTTTCGAGAACTTTTTTGAATTTCTTTGTTTAGCTTACTTAATATGTTACCTGAAATAAGTAACCAAATATCACTCCATAATTCTGTAATCACATGGTACTGCATCTAGAAAAACATGCAGCATGCAATGCCCTTTGAAAAGTGTTATACAGTGACCATTAACAAAGTCTTGTGCAATTGAGGATAGTCTGATAGAATAAGTCTTCAATCTATTGACTTCCTTTCATTATAACTTTAAATGTCTATTCTCATTTAACTTTCAATCAGCTGCCCCCCAAAGGGTAAGATTATATTAAGGTACAGAGTAACATATAAGTTAAACCTATATTCATTTCTTACTATGTTTTGTTTTTCTAGGAACACCAAAAAATAGAATCTTGTTATTTATATCAGAGATGAATTAAGAACTCCCAGGTATTTAGGCTAATATGAGAGCATTTTTCTTAGGGAAAAAAAAAATCAAATGTTAACCTAGTCAGTGAGTTTAGAATTGATCAGCAAAGCTTATTATTATTATTTTAATTTACTTGACACAGATATCCAGTGCGCTAGATATTTAATGTTGAAATTAGTCTTATCTTATTAGCATAAATTGTATGATTACACAGTAGTTCAAGAATTGTTTTCTGAACATTAACTATCTGTGCATCACTGTGCTAGGTCCTGGGGATACAGAGGTGAAAGAATTCCTGATTTCATGGAGCTCACAGACTATTGGGAAAGAGAGATTAGCAAACCAACGATTATAATAATGTGGTTTGTATGGAGTGTTATAGGTACTCAGGGAAGAGGTTCCTAAACACAGAGAGAGAGGTCAAGAAACTCCCTGGGAGAGTGATCCCAGAGGACAGTCGGAAAGGAAAGTTAGCTCCACATGAGAAGACTGGAGGGAATGGAGTCCAGAAAAAGAGAACAGCATGGACAACAGCAGGAAGACTTGGAATAGAACAGCATATTCTAGCCTGGTTATGGCTCTGGGGCTCAGTATGTGCTGAGGAACAGAAAGAGATGAGCCTGGAGAAGCAAGGACCACATCATTAAGTCTCCCATGACATGCTCAGGAGTTTGGATTAATTCTTGAAAGCAACCCAGAGACTTGGAAACATTTCCAAAAAGCTTAGTGACATGGTAAGATTTGATGTTTGTGTTACCAAACCCACGCTGATAACAGTGAGGAAGTTAGACCAGGGAGGCTGGGCTAGGTGGTTTTTACAGTATTTCAAATGAGAAATGATAATGTCCTGGGCCAACATAGTTACAAGGGAATGAAAAGGAGGGAAGAGATGAGAGAGAGGAAGACTCAACAGAACTTGGTTATATGTACACATATTAAAAGGAAATTTGACCAAAGTCAGTTTGGGTCAATATGTGAGATGTTTTCTCCCTGTTTCTCCTTCTCCTTTTCCTTTGTTTCTTATCAAGCAGGTTTTGTTACGTCCTAGTTGCCTCAGGGAGGTATGGGGCAAAGAGAGTAGAAGTAGCCAACATATTTTTGGTTATTGTTTTTCAAAAGCCTAAAGTTTAGGAGAGTGAAGGGGAGTTTGCAGAGTCTATAGGAAGAAGTAGAATGCATGGGAGCAATGATTTGTTATTTAAAAAATATAAAGAAATCCTCTGGATTAAAAAGAGATTCCCTTGTCACCAGAAGGAAGAGATCAGAAGAATTTAGATGAGTGGCTCTGGCTCTGGATCCTTTGTGATGTGGCATCAGTCATATGATGGCTTGACTGAAGTGGAGGCTCGGCTTCTCATGGCAGTGGCGAGAGCAGAGAGAGAAGTGGTTACAGGATGCATTCTGGCATGTGGAACTGAGAACAGTTTTGAGACAAGATGTTTGTGCCTCAAGGGTGGCCCAGAAGCAGCAGAGATCCATAGGCTCTGAGGGGATCACGTGACAGGAACAGCAAATGCTCTAGCAGAAACGGTTAAACAGGTGCCCCAATAATTAGAGAGTATCCACCACCATGTTGTTTGACAATGCTTAAGCCCTTAGGAACCTTGAGAGGATCTTGAGGGAAACCTCCAAAATGAATAAGGTTAAGTTTAACACTTGCTCTGAGAAACAGGAATGGAAGCTCCAATTACAGACTGGATTGCTTTCTAGAAAATATAGGGAAGTTTTGTTTCTTCCACATCTGAGTTTGTAAACTGGGCTTTATATTTACTACACATATTTTGGGGCTTTGAAAAATTATACTCCTCACATTCTTTTTTGCATTTCTTTGGAAAAGAAAGTAGCAAGAAACTTGAGTAAATGGAGAAAAGAATAGACAATATTAGTAAAATATAAGAACAATGAGAAGGAAATAAGAGTATTAAAAAGATTCTTTAGCAAGGACCAAGGGTATTATAAGAAAGTTTTTCTCATCTGGCAATTTTTTTGGTCTTTCTCTAAAGAATCCACCAGATCTGTAAAATGCTTTGTGTTTTATCTGCTCCAGAGGTTTTTGAAATAATAGCACTTTTTGTGTGTGTGTATCAGTCTCTGTCTGGAACTTTTTCTTTGTAAGTGAACACTTTATGATAAAAAGAAAAGCTTATTGTCTATCTGTCTTCTTTCTTAAAGATGCTCTCTGCTCTGGGTGGGGCCATCTGTCACTAAGTGGGCACACCGAAGGAGGTAGCACTCCCATTACCTAGCAGTGACTAGAGTTTCCTGGGATTGCTGAAACTGTGGGGTCACAAGCAGTGCTTTGGGGGATCCTATTACATGTTTTTTGGTGTTATCATTGCCTTCTCACAGTCTGACTTTGCTGCAAATGATAACCCGAGTTTTGCACAAACCCTTTAAAACAGAACTCTTGTCTGCTTTTGTCATCTCTTTCTCCCCAGTTTTTCTTTAAAGGTAAGTTCTTTATCATCAAAATCACTTATGAAGATTTCATTTTGTCTGTGATACTCCCAAAGGCACTGTGGAAGGCACTATCGCAGTTCTGGAATGCCTATAAAATTGTGGCTTTGGTTGTATTCTTTACAGAGAAGGTCTGGGAGACAACCAGGTTGGTTGACATCCACATATACTGAGCATCTTATTTGCAAGAACTGGGGGCATAGGGGGTGCTTCTTCAATCAACTTCCGGAAAGCTTTTCATACTGAAATGTAATTCTTCTGTCCACTGTTGTTACATGACCCTGGTTTCTCATTACATACTTGATTATCTTTGTTTAAGAATTCTCCCTTTACCCACATAGGAGCATATGATAAACAACAATAAAACATTTTTCAGTTAGTTTGAAGTGTAAATTCACTATTGATTCAGATCTTACAGTTGATGAAAAACTCTTACAGCTTTACAGACTTTAAAAAAAATATAGTTCAAAACCTATTTGTGTTTTCAGCATCTTCAATGGTTATACAGATTTCTCTCCAGAATCCTGGAGTTCCTTCTGGAGACCCCAAGTACCAAGTTCAAAGAAGAAGGAGATGGTCATTCATTCATTCATTCTGAGAATGAATATTTATGGAGCACCTTCTGTGTGCCAGGTGCTGTGGTAGGAACCTAGGACACATGCTGGTGCTGAACAAACCCTTCCCCTGAGAACTCCCCCCTTGGGACTTGTGAGGGAGTTAGATAATGTGCAATGGGATTAAGTGATATAGTACACATAAAGCACTTACCACAGGACCTAGTGTGTAGTTAAGTACTACTCAATAAACATTATTACTATTTATTATTACTTCTATTATCATCTGATGGGTGCTGTTGGACTAACTCTTTAAGCCTTCACTGCCTGGGGTTGGGCTTCTGATAATTGTTGCACTAAGGTCATTAAATTCATCAATCTCAGAAACTATCTTGGTGTCTGGCATTAGGAGAGAATCTGTTTTGAAGGAAGTGCTGGCCTGCTTGTGTGCCTTGAGTCTAAATTGAAGGAGATATAGCCAGTAACCACTTCCCATTGCCCTGAAGCCACATTTCCAACTTCTAGAATGCATGATTAAAACTTTTTCCTTCACTCTTTCCCTCCATCATTAGTGTGATATGTCAAAACAAGATGCAGTGTATCAATCATTTCTTGGAGGAATTCAATAGCAGTTTTTGTGAGTAATGAAAATGATTACCAGGTTGACAGGGAATTTACTATTGACAATCTGATATAACAGTTGTCTCACATGGTAGAAAGTGTCAAACAAACCGGAAAAGAAAACCGAGATACCAGTAGAAGTAACAAAGATGGGATAGAGTTTACTCAGAAAACTATAACTATGATTAAACATTTCTCACCATAGTTAAGGATCTAGATGGGAAATTATCGACTAAGAATTTCTAGAACACAGACTAGAACCCATAGCCTAATCTCTTAGTCATGGATATTCACATTAAGGTAAGATAACTTGTAGACTTTATCTGATATCTCAACTTTCATCTCTATTTTGTATTTAATTTGATTTAGTTGTTTGTTCAATGAATAAGATCTTTAAATTTAAAAACAAGTGTGGACTTCCTAATACCATATACAAAAATAAACTCAAAATGGATTAAAGACCTAAATGTAAGGCCAGATACTATAAAACTCTTAGAGGAAAACATAGGCAGAATACTCTGTGACATAAATTACAGCAAGATCCTTTTTGACCCACCTCCTAGAGTAATGGAAATAAAAACATAAATAAACAAATGGGACCTAATGAAACATAAAAGCTTTTGCACAGTAAAGGAAACCATAAACAAGATGAAAAGACAACCCTCAGATGGGAGAAAATACTTGTAAATGAAGCAACTGACAAAGGATTAATGTCCAAAATATACAAGCAGCTCATGCAGCTCAATATCAAAAAAACAAAAAACCCAATCCAAAAATAAGTGGAAGACCTAAATAGACATTTCTCCAAAGAAGA